>NW_004955460.1:12534167-12589490 GCF_000276665.1 Chinchilla lanigera
CTGGCCCGCGAGCGGCGTGCGGTGCGGCGCCTCGTCAAGATTCTGCTGCTGGGCGCGGGCGAGAGCGGCAAGTCCACCTTCCTCAAGCAGATGCGCATCATCCACGGCCGCGAGTTCGACCAGAAGGCGCTGCTCGAGTTCCGAGACACCATCTTCGACAACATCCTCAAGGTGATGCGGGGCCCCGCCCACCCGCCGCACACCTGTGCCCAGGTGGGGCGCAGGTAGCCGGCCCCCGCCAGCGTGGTCCCCGCGGTCGCTGCGGCGCCGGCCTAGTCCGCCTTGTTGTCCCCTGCCTGGCGGCGGGCAGGTATCCTCAGCGCGGTGTCGGGGTTGGGGCGGGGGGCAGCCTCAGGGCCACCTGGGCGCCTCCGCCCCTGCACATTCCCTTTAGTTCCCCAAGGGCCTGGTGGCTTTACCCTTCCTTGGATGCCTGGGGACACAGCTACTGGAAGCTGGCCAACTTCGGAGGACTTGGGGTCTGAGGGAGGGCGTCTTCGTGCGAGAGGAACACCACCCCCCCACGCCCCCACCCCGTGGCTGGCATTTCCCCTGAAGCTGCCTAGGGTGAGGACTCCGAACTTCCCCTGCTCACCAGCAGGCCCTTAAGAGCTCAGTAGGCTTAGGGGAACCAGCACCAGTCTTAATTTTTTACGTTCTAGCGGGCAAATTTCAAACATATACAAAAGTAGAGAAGATAGTGGGAGGAACTGTAAGGTACCCATCTCCCAGCTTCACCAGTGATCAGTTCCGAGCCAGTCTTCTTCACCTATGCCCCCGCAAGCTTGGAGCAAATCCCAGATGTTGTATAGTTGCTTTAGAAAACATTTTAGTGTGTTGCTAAAAAGCCTTGTTTTAAAAACATGACCACAGTACCACGAACAACCTTAAAAAACTGTAAGGACTCCTTAATATCACCGAATGTCTAGTCAGTGTCCAGATTTGCACCATTGTTGCACCGTTGTTTTATGTGCAAGATCCTTACGTTTGAATCGGATACGAATAATATCCTTACATTGTGATAAATCTCCAGGTTCTTTTTCTTGTTCCTTTTATAGTCTTTGCAGTGTCTGTGAAAGAAACACTCCAGTTGACAGAGTCTGGGGTCCTGACTCTCACCTCTAAAAGGTGTGGGAAAGGCCCCAAAGGAAATGTGAAGAAAACTGAAGTAGGCAAAGGAAAGTGTCCTGCACCCAGATTGGGTCATTTCCTCTTTGAGTTTCTTATCTCTACCCTTTCCTTGCCCCCTCCTCACTTTTACTCAAGCCTATTTTGGGGAAGCCAACTTACAGGCAGGTCTGAGCAAAGTCATCTCAAAGCAGAGGTGGAGAGAAGTTTGTCATACCATAAAACCTGCCCGGAGACTAGTTTATAAGGTGCCTGAGGGATTTTAAATTTAGCAAAGGGCGCTAGAAACCCATCTGGGACATTTTCTTTCACTTCAGACCCAGGGAAGCTCTGGGCCCAGCCTTACTGGTGAGATCCTGGGCTCCAGACTTCTAGGCCAGTATTCTCACTTTACATTTTTGTTTCTAAAATACTTCCTTTTGATAAAAATAGCTCTTTTGGGATTGCGATGGGAAGAAAGTAATTTGAATGATAAGTCACCCGTTTCCTTTTCACCTCTTTCGGAAGCCTCACAGTGAGAGGTCTCTGGCCAAATACTATTGCAACTCACTAGAGATCGATTGTGTGTTTCAAAATTCCCCTCATCTTCCCTGGTGAAGTGTACAGGATTGCCTCTCAGGGCCTACTGTCTTAACTTCTCTGTCAAAGAGCCTTATTTTATTTTCGCTGCCTTCCTGGACCTCAGAACTAGGCAGATTTGGCTGGCTGACTATCTCCCAGTTTAAATTCTGGTTTCTTTCAACTTGGGAGGCAGAGAAAATATTTAGAAATAGATCTTGAATCTAAATTGGTGTACTAAGTACATTAAAAAAAATGCAGTCTTAACTTTTTTCCTGATGCATATAAATACTAACTTTTCCTGGCTTCCTTATCAACAGAAACAAGATACGTTAACTAGTATTCCATTTTCCTTCCCAAATTTTACTAAGTTAGTTTCTTATTAAACTCATTTTTCTGTTGTGAGCATTTTAATACTAGTTAGAAATTTAGCTTTCCATTTAAAACCAAAAATAAGTCGCTTTGTAGTGGCTTTAGTTGTGGATATTTGAATGATACTGTTTAGAATAATATTTACATAGGGCTCTAGTGTTAACAGATTTCTTTTAAAGTACTGTGTGCTATGTATATTGGGTCAGAGCCTTTCATATGTGACATTTAATTTTCATAAGGCTCCAAGTGGTGTTGCCCTATTTATTTAGTAAATGAGAAAATTGAGGATAAATAATTTAAAATCTACTCAGGGTCAGCTTCCTAATTATCAGGTAGCAGAGCTAAGAACCAAACCTAGTCTTTTATCTTTTTTTAATTAAATTTTTAATTTGGAGATAATTGTAAAGTTCTATGCAGTTGTAAGAATAACACAGAAATGTATGCTCTACCCACTTGTACTTGATGGTGATATCTTGGAAAACTGTAGTACAGCTTACAACCAGGATATTGACATTGATATAGTCTAGATACAGAACAGTTTCATCGCTGAAAGTGTCCTTCATGTCACCCTTTTATAGTTATTCCGTCCTCATGCCCCTCCCTGAGCCTAGTGGGAACTAATCTGTTCTCTAATTCTATTGTTTTATCACTCCAAGAATATCATATGAAGAATCACATACAATGTGATCTCTTAAATTGGCTTTTACCACTCAGCATAATCTCCTGAAGATTCACATGCAAGGGCTTGCGAATGTTAATAGTTCTTGCTTTTTTATTTCTGAGTAGTACACCATTTAATCATTCATCTGTTGAAGGATGGCTGAGTTGTCCCAGTTTCTACCCATTATAAAGAAAAAAATCTTACATGTATGTACATTCACATACATGCTTTTATGTGTACATAAGTTTTTGTACATCTGGGATAAATGTCCAAGAGTACAATTACTGGCTCATATGGTAGTTGTATCTTTATTTTTAGGAGAAATTGATAGACTGTTTCCCAAGGGATGTGCCATTTTACATTGCCACAAGCCTTGTGTAAGAGATCCAGTTTCTCTGCATCCTTGCTAGAAATTTGGTGGTGTTGCTGGGGTTTTTGTTTTGTTTATTTTTGTTTTTTAAATTTTAACCATTCTGGTAGGTGGGTAGTGAGTCTTCTTATGGTTCTAATTTGCATTTCCCTCATGCCTAATGATGTGGAACATATTTTCATGTGCTTATTTGCCATCCATTTACCCTCTTCAGTGAAATGTTTCTTTATATTTCTTTGTAATATTCTAATAAGATTACTTATTTTTTTATTGATGAATTTTGGGAATTCTTTATGTATTCTAGATACTAGTCCTTTGTGATATTGGTTTGCACAGATTTTCTTTCAGACTGTAAAAAATTTCTCATTTCATCCTCTTAACAGTGTCTTTTACAGCGAAAGTTCCTAATTTCATTGAGGTCCAGTTTTAATTTTTCCTGTTATGGATAATTGCTTTGTGTATTAAGTCTGAGAATTTTGCTTAACTTTAGATCCAAAGATTTTCTGTTACTTTTTTCTAGAAGTTTTATAGTTTCACATTCAAGTACATGGTCTACCTTGAGTTAATTTGTATGAGGTATGAGGTTTAGATAGTTTTGTTTTTGACTATTCAGTGGTTCCAGTACCATTTGTTGAAAAGGCCATCCTACAATTAAATTGCTTTTATATATTTGTCAATCAGTTGGGCGTCTTCAGTCTGTTTCTGAGTTCTCTTTAGTTCCATTGATTTGTATGTCTATCCTTGTGCCAATACTATTACACTGTATTGATTACTGGAGCTAAATGAGTATTAGTATCAGATAGGGTGATTTCTCCCACTATATCTTCTTTCAGGATTGCATTAGTTATTCCAAGGACTTTGCCTGTTTTCCATATAAATTTTAGAAATAATTTTGTTTATGCCTATATATTTAAAAAAAACTTGTTGGAATGTTGATAATAATTGCATTAGATCTCTGGATCAAATTAGAATTAACACCTTTACTATGTTGAGTCAGCCAGTTGATGAACACACTATATCTTCATTCATTTATATCTTTGATTTATCTGCCTTTTCCACTTTTCAGTATCTTTTAAGTTTACACCTAATTACTTACTTTAAAATAATGTAAAGGATATTGTGCCTTTACTTTCAGTTTCCATGTGCCTGCCCACTCTTAGTGAAACAATGTGATTGAGTTTTGCCCTTGTTTTTGCTTCCTGTGACCTTTCTGAACACAATAGTTGTAAGAGCTTTCCTGTGGATTCCTTGCAATTTTCTGTGTAGACCAGTATGTTATCTGCAAGTAGGGACAGCTCTATTTTCTCTTTCCCAATAGGTATGTCTCCTGTTTCTTTTTCTTGCCTCACTGCAGTGGCTGGAACTTCCAGTGTTATATAGAATAAGAGTAGGGAGAGTTTTGTTTTGTCTTGTTTTTCCTGGAACTGGGAATCAAACTCAAGACCTCGTGTTTGTCAGGCAGGCGCTGTGCCGCTAGAACTAAATTCCCAGCCCCCGAGTAGGGAGAGTTTTGATGTCTTGTTATTTCCTGACAGAGATGATATGTGTCTTCTCTATTTTTTGTCAGTCTTCCTAGAGGTTTACAAGTTTTACTAATTTTTTTTTCTTAATCAAAAAGAAACAGTTTTTTATACCATCAATTATATTTTCCCCCATGCTTGCCAGGTGCCACACCACTGAGTTAAATCCCTGGCCCCTCCTTTACTATTTTTGTCCCATTTACTCTGGATTTATTTTGTTCCTTTTTTTCTTAGTTGCTTAGGTAGAGACATAGATAACAACGATTTTGCCCCTTTTCTGATACCAACATGTTTGGGTTTTTTGTTTGTTTGGTTTTTTGGGGGTTTTTTTTGGTTTTTTTTTTTGGTACTGGGAATTGAACTCAGGCCTTTGTGCTTGCCAGTCAGGTGCTTATGCCACTGAGCTGTACCCCCCAGCCCCTATCAACATGTTAAGGACTATAAATTTCCCTCTCTATACTGCTTTAGCTGTGTCTATGCATTTTGATATGTAGTACTTTCATTTGTATTCAGTTTCATGTGCACTTTATTTCTTTTGAAATGTCTTCTTTCACTCGTGGATTATTTATAAATATGCTGTGATTTCCAAATGCTTAGAAATTTTCTTGTTTCTGTTATTGAATGCTAGTTTGACTCCATTATGGTGAGAGAACACATTTTGTATGGTTTTAGTTCTTTTAAATTTGCATAAGTTTGTAGTTTATGGTCTAGTTGGTATATGTTTTGTGGTCTTTATGTTGGTAGTTGCTCCATAGACACTTCAAAAAAGTGTATATTCTGTTGCTTGCCGGAGTGTTCTGCCTTTCCAGTGGATGTTCTTGGTTCACAGTGGTGTTGAGCCCTGTATCCTTGCTGAGTTTCTGTTTAGTAATTTGGTCACTTGCTGAGGATGGGGTATTAAAGTCCCCAACTGTAATTAGGATTTGTTGTTTCTCCTTTAGCTCTGTCAGTTTTTGTTTCATGTATTTTGAGGTCCAGTTGTGTGGTACATGAGCATTGAGGATTATTATGTCCACCTGGGATTATTGACCCTTTGTCATTATGTCATGCACCTCTTTGTCTTTATAGAGGCCTCTTAAATTACAGTGGGATTACTTCCCAGTGAACTCATCTCAAGTTGAAAATATTGTAAGTCAAAAATGCATTTAATATACACTTAATCTAACAAGCACCTTATCTTAAGAACACAGGAGCTGCAGAAGAGCAGTTTTTTACCCTCATAATCATGCACAGCTGTGATCTACAGCTCACTGCTGCTGCCCACAATCATGAATATCTTAGTGCATTTCACTAGCCCCAGAAAAACCAACATTCAAAATTTGAAATAGGTTTCTACTGGGTATGTCCGGCTTTTGCACCTCATAAAGTAGAAAAGTTGTAACTTGAATCCTAGTAAGTCAGAAAGCTTTCTCTGTCCCTCCCCTCATCAGAACCCAGCACAATGCCTTGAATACTTTGTTGGACTTAATTCTTTTGTTTCGGTGTCAAAAAAAGACCACACAGGGGGCTGGGGATTTAGCTCATCAGCCCAGCGCTAGCCTGGCAAGCACGAGGTTGTGAGTTCAATTCCCGGTACCGGAAAACAAAACAAAACAAAACAAACAAAAAAAAAAGCAAAAAAAAACAAAAAAAAAAAAGACCACACAATATAATAATCTTATTCTCCAAGATATTCCTAAAATCAGCAATACATCTACACATAAAGCATCTTGGTGTTGGAGTGATTAAATGAATATGAATACAATTACTGTATATGTATGATGTTGTGATTTCCCGTCCATGTAGCAAAAATACCTTCAGCTTCCATCTAACTGGATGTGACATTCAGTATTTAAAAATGCTCTTGCAGCATAATGCATCACGTATAGATCAGGGAGTGGAACCTCTGTGGAATAAATCCAGGCTTTGCTGAGCTTCCACCAGACCGAGGCACACACTATCATCACAGCATTTTTTTTTAATTAAGTTTATTGGTACATTATAGATATACATAATGATCACATTTATCATAGGGAATTTGTACCTGTACATGATATATCTTAATTCTTTTTTTTCATTTCCCTTCCTTCCTCTTCCTTCAACCCTTCTTCCTCTCCTTATTTACAAATCATTTTTTTCTATTTTTTTCTTTTTCCTTCATTCCTTTCCCCCTCTACCCTCCTTAGTTCCCCTTTCCATTTGAGCATTTTCTGCCTATTTCACAATATTTATTATATATTTTGGTCCTTATTTACACTTTTGGTTTCTCACACCAGAGAAACAATCCAATATTTACATATGTGTGTTCAGTTTACTCACTGAAGAGTATGGTCTCAGAGTGTATCCATTTACCTAGGAATGTTATCCTTCTTTATGGCTGAATAGTACTGTATTGCATTTAAAAAAAAAAAAAAAAGCCCACATTATTCCACAATTTCCAAAACACCAAATACATGAGCTTCAAGGAGAGCCCACTGTGGAAGTTAGAGAATATCCCTTTAAGATGACAAAATAAAAAGAAACCAGAGAGGGAGGAAGAGAGAGGAAAAGAGAGAAAGAAACAAACCACATAGTTTTCCTGATGTTATTTACAACATGCAAAAGCAACTAGGAAATTCAGACGATCAGTTGCAGAGGACAGTTGGAAGTAAAGAAGTTATACAATTCCTATATCCAAATTCAAGCTCACCCGTGACCTAAAAGAAGAGCCCTGCACCTGGAACCAGAAGACCAGAGTGATGGAGACTCCTGGTTCCAAGCGGGAGCAGCTCCATTTCTTAAAAAAAAAAAAAGACTTTGGACATGATATAGCAAGCATGCAAAACAAAGTGGAAAGAAGGCAGGTGTCCCAGTGACTTCAGAACGTGAGTAAGGACAGGCAGTGAGTACCCTGGGTGTCCTCTACCTCCTGCCTGCCACTGCAGAAGCCACACTGAAACAGCCAAGAGGCACAGAGGAAAAGAACTCAGGATGGGCCTGTTCCTGACCAATAGACCCAGAAGAGGAGTAGACATATACAGAAGGCCCTTGCAGCAATGCCCAACCTTCTCCAGCCAAATTCCAAGAAGAAACCACATACACCATCCAGTGAGGTTTCAGCAGTGTTGAGAGGAAGCTGATTTCCCTCCTCCTTCCTGCCCCGAGTGATTTTCCAAGTGGCCCAGCAGGTAGTGGTGCTAGGGCAAGACAGGCATCTGCATTCTCACCTGGAAGCAGTGAGGGGTGTTCCAGTTCCCTCACTGGAGAGGGTCCACAGGGTTAAGTGGAGAAATCGAGCCTCCAGCCTCACCTAGGACCAAGGACACAGACAGAGAAGAGGGGAGGCTGGCTGCTTACCCACTCCCTTTCCTGGCCTCAGCCAGGCCCAGCATGGGATGATGTTACAAACCCATTGAACAAGGTAACAGGCTCAGGGACCTGGAGGTCCTTATAGCCAAAGAGCAAACAGCCTTGTTGTCATAGTCCCCAGAGAAGAGGAAAGAGCGAGTGAGACTGCAAAGTATTTGCATAAATCGTGCCTGACAACTTCCCAAGTTTGGCAAAAGATATAAATGTACACAGATTCAAGAAGTTGAGTAAACCCTAGTAATAGGTACGAAGAGGATATAAATAGAATATCCTATTTCTTGTGCATTTCTTAAATTATATTTAATGACTGAAGTAAAACCCAGGAAAACCCAATGTGGCACTCAGAGTCTAATAAGAAATTCTAAGACATTCATATTAAAAAATAAAGATAATAAAGTGACCTGAATGGAAGTTTCTACTCTTAACCTAAATTGTAAAACACCAATGTCAGCAGACTGGGATAAGTTACATATGGATATTGTAAGCTAGAACAGCTATCAAGAAAATAGTTCAAAATGTTATACTCAAAAATCAACTGATAAGCCAGGTGTGGTAGCACATGCCTGTAATCCCACCACTCAAGAAGCTGAGGCAGGAGGATCGCTAAGAGTTTGAAGCCAGCCTGGGCTACATAGTAAGTTCAGAGCCAGGGCCAACCAGAACTACAGAGCAAGACCCTGTCTCAAAAAACCAAAAACCAAAAACAAAGAAATCAACTATAAGATGGAATCTTAAAACATATTTAAATAATCCAGAAGAAAGAACAGAACAAACCAAAAGGGGGGAAGGGGAAAATTAAGCCTCAACACATTATTAATGAACTTATTTTAAATGTAAATTATCTAAATATGTAAATTAATTGAGGTTGCCAGAGTTGACTTAAAAATGTCTGTAAAACTCACTTCAAAGCAACATGGATAGGTCAAAAGTAAAGGATGGAAAAAAACAGATACCATGACAGCATTAGTGAAAACAAATGAGTACTGTCCATTAAATATCTGATAAAGTAGACTCTGGCGTAAAGAAAATTACTAGTGAAAGGGAGAGTGAATACTACCTATTCCAAACACTTCCAGCATTCTTGAAGCTGGAAAGACAGTTGCACAGGCAACTGCAGTGCAGAGTAGAAATGGATACTATGTACAAGATGACTGTGGAGGGCCAGAAGTGACTCAGGGGGAAGATTACTTCTGGCTAGGCCATTGTAAGAGGCCTTGTCCAGGAAGTGGATCTGAGCTAGCTTTTGAAGGCTCTGTAGCATTTCAGCAGGTAGAGAAGAACACACAAATGAGACCATCTTGGACTTCTACGTTTACCTACCAACTAAGAAAATTCTAACAGCTATACATACTGAAAAAGAATCAGCATAAGAGCCAGGTGGACTTCTAGTCTAAAGGAGTGATCAGAATGTAGTAGCTTGCTATAGAGACCGCAGTCGCAGCACTCTGGCTGAAGCAGTAGGGCATCCTCCCTACAGAACTCATATACATGTGTGTAGTTTCAAGTTCCCTGGACATCCTAAATGCCAAGAGGGGGCCTACAAGTGGCCTATGGACTGCAGATTAGCAACTTTTATTGTAGAATATCTAGGATTATGTTAACCAAAATTTCATTTTTTAAAATTGTTTGTTGTATCACACTTTTTGCTAAGGTGTTCAGACTTAGAAGAAGCCTCCATTGTATTTTGTAAAGCACTTTGGAGCGCCTGTCCTGCAAGAGCCTGTGTTTGTAGAGCTCAGAAGCACCACTCGGATCTGCAGTGGGTTTGTGTGAGGGCAGGAGCATAAATCAGCTTCGGGGGTCTAGAGCACAGTTGGATTTTTATTGCCTTGTTGGCAAATTGCATTTAAGTAAGCAAATTTATACTTGGACACATGGTTGGTCCTTTTATAATTCCAAACAAACAAATGAAAAAATCATTCCATCAGTTGAAAGAAAATCCAGAGAGACCCCTTTAGCCATTGCTGGAGATGCAGAGCCATAAATGATCGGTCTTGCCCTCCAGCTTCCAAGTTTATAGGTTGGTTATTGTAACCAGATCTTGTAAGAGAAGCAGTCTTTGACCTTCCGTCATCTGTCATGGGAGATTTGGAATATAGCTGTGCTTGATGCCAGGTAGTGCTCTGTTGACAGCTCATAATTATTTTGTTATTACATAGTTGGGAGTGGGTCCATGGATCGTATCTTTTTAAAGTGGAGCTGCAGATTTAAACTTAAGGCCTATCTAGAGATATAATTATAGGGTGATCTTCAAGCCAAAGAAGCTAATGCTGCATAATGGACCTGGTGTGTCACTTATATTACCTGAAGGGCAATGCCAGCCCCTAACAACAGGTGGGTTCATTTCATACTATAAGGATTATCGCTTTTATTTAAACCAAAGAATTAGAGTCTTCTTTGCATCTCTGTCAAAAGAGCTGAAATCCCAGCACTCCAGGAGGCTGAGGCAGGATAGCCAGGTCCAACCCAGTGTGGGGAACTTAGTGATTTAATGAGATTCAATCTCAAAATTTAAAACAAAAAAATTTTAAAGGGCTGAGGAAATAGTTTAGCGCAAAGGACCTGAGTTCAATACCCAGTGCCACAAGGGGAGGAGCCAGGATGGGAAAATCTGCCACTTGGCACCAACTGGGTTTCCTTTTAGGGGTGAGCAGAGTGTGAATGATAGTTGCTGACCTGTGTGCTAGTCTTTCTGTATGTTTCATTTGCCAATTAAGATCATTGTCTTGGAGCTAGGGAGGGGTGTGGCTCAGGAGTAGAGTATGTGTTTAACATGTGCCTGGCCTTGGGTTCCATCCCCAGCATCACAAAAAGGAAAAGAAAAAAACTGAATTGTCTACATCTGCATTAGGATAAGTGTTCAGGTATGTCCAGGATCATTGTCATTATGGAAGACGTATCTTGCACTCTGTGTCAGCTTATCTGTTAGAGAAACCAATGTCTTTGTGGTGGTTCCATAGACCAACTGTTTGGAACTTGAACTTTGGGTGTGCAGTGTCCACAGAACAGTAAGAGAATGGTTCTTACTCTTGGGAGGGTTTGTGAGCAGGTAGAAGTAGTCCAAAGCAGCACAAACTGTTGTTCCTGGTGTCCAGGTAAGATAGTATCCCTGACTCTAGCCTTTCTCAGCAGCAGACCTGCTTGGTCATTGAAAGCAGGCACTTTGTGCCACGCTCTGAATACAGCTTGGGTGGAAGAGATACACTTTTTGTCTCATGGAACTGTCTGACACCAATGAGACATGATGAAATTTGTCCAGACCAGGTAAGCAGTGTCCCGGGGCTGTGATTCTGATTGCTGAGGAATTTCTGATGCAAGAACCCAGTGGTCAGCTTTGGTCACAGTGATTATACTGCCACAGTCATTGACAAAGCATGAAGAGATGCAAATTACATTGATCTTCAAGCTGGAATTATGTTTGTCTTTTAGACAAGATACACAGTGTGCCAAACAAAAGACTTGACATTAACTGAGAAAGGAAAGATGGTTATTGTTTAAAGTGTCACCTTACGTGTGACTTTCATTACAGATTCAAGGACCAGCCACTTCAGACATTTGTGTTTAGAATTTCTATAATACTTGTTAGCAAGACTTTAATCTGTGTTTTCCACTCATACTATTTTTGTTTTTGTTTTCATTTTTTTATTTTTTGAGACAGAGTCTCAGTATGTAGTTCAGCCTGGTCTTGAACTCATTATATAGCCCAGGCTGGCCTTGAACGTGCAGCGATGGTCTTGCCTCAGTCTTGCAAGTGCTGGGATTATAGGCCTGCACCACCATACATGGCTCCTGCTCATACTGTTTTATGTCTACAATTCTTGGCACATACACATAACCAATAACTGTTTATATTTTTGTGGCCACTTAAATGTTTTTTTCAAGGAAATAAAGTTCCCATAATTTTAGTGTTAGGATGGGGAGACAAAATGTTTTTCCCCAGGGTTCTGATGACTTGGTGAGATAGATATAGGTCAAAAACTCTGTTAAAAGTGTGGAATGATACGGGCCAGGATGAGAGGCTCCTGGGGAGATTAGCTGGTCAGAACTGAGAAACAGAAAACTGGTCATTTACCTTCTTATCAGTACATATTTGGTATAGCAATAATGAGATTGTTTTTAAACAAACATACCAAGGCTAGCAGAACATACTAGTTAGAGCAGATGTCTCATTAAAAGAAATCATCTTCGGAAGCCAAGTCAGCAAGCACCTCTGAAGTGCCTCTGTGCTCAGTGCTGCCGAAACTACAAAGATGAGCCAGCCAGCCCAACAGGGAAACCTCCTGTCTCGGGGGCACCTTCTCTGTGATGGTGTTTGCTCCTTGAGCAACCCTGTCAGAGAAGGTTGGGGGTTCTCCTCCAAGAATTGGCATCTTTACTTTCCCAGTCGATGTTCCCCTGGGGAGGGAGGTTAGCTGCCTGGTTTCTGTCTAGCCTCTTGTTCAGGGAGGTGTGCCTTGCTAGACTGGCAAGTCCAGGAGGGAGTGAGATGGCTGCTCAGCACCCTTTCTTTGGAGCCACCTGCCCACAGGAACATATGTTCTTCCTTCATACCACCAGGCAGAGGGCCTCCTTGCCCCTGTTTGTCCAGCTGTGCAGGAGAGCAGGCCAACTTGGCTGCAAAGCTAAACCAAGCTCTTTAGCAAAACAGCCAAGAGTTTGATCTCCGTCTCTCTGACTCCTGTTTTAACTATCAAATCGCTTCTAATGTTGGGAGCAGAAGATGACAAATTGAGTCTAATGCCAGTCTGAACACCACAGCCAAGGGCAGAGAGGGAGGATTCTAGGAAGTAGATAGCACTTCTCTTGAGCTCAGGCTTAGTCTCCTCCATCCTGAATAGTCACCCTAATGCCCACCAGCCTGGGGAGTAGCAGGCCCAGGGCTCTGGAACATAAACTCAGGAAAAAGGCAGGGGACCTCAAACCCAGAGGACCATGGCAGAGGCGGACAATGTGCTGAACTCAAGCTCAGGGGCCTGGGGAGTGGGCTAGAGGTCTAGGACACCAGTAGGATTTGAGAAGAAAATTCACTCAGTCCAGGCCAGTTTTGAGCTTTATTCACCTCCTTTCTCAGAGGTGGACTGAAAGTAGAGTTTGGTCTGGCCTGAGAAGACAAGTAGGTGAAAATGGTGTCAGGAAAATTGGCCAGAGTGCTTTGGAGGGAGTGGGCTGGCGGAGAGCAAAGCATGGGAAAATTAAAAAGAAATGACATGGCAGCTCTTAAGTACTGTAGCCAAAAGCGGGTGTGGGGAGGATAGCATACAAGGACTGATGGAAAACTGCATCTGGGAAAAAGGCAAACTGAAACCGTAGATTGCCTGAGAGTGCTTTCTATCATATAAGAACAATAAGCATATAGATAAGTTACAAGCAGGAAGGAGCAAAAAGATACAGCTAAAGAGTTAGTTAATATGGAGAGCAGGGGAGGGTCCCAGTCCTACTCTCCATGCATGTCCACACAGTTGCAGAGTTAGGAGTTTCCAGACACTAGGCTCCTTCGGGCGTTTGTACAACAGACACCTCACATCAGTGTCCAAAAAAGGCTCGGTGTAGTCTTCCCTCACAGAGGGAAATAGGGATGTCTGCTGATTTAAAGGCCTCTTTTTCCTTCATTTCTCGGTATATACTGCCCAAGGCAGCAACCTGGTTGTCAGAGCCAGAAGTGGTAAGTGGTAGCCTTTTGTCCTCCTGGCCCGTTTCTGCTGGCACTGCCATGAGCCCTTTGTACTTCATTGCAGAGAGCAGGCTGTTTTGATGTGGGCACGGCCACTAAAGAAGGGCCTATTCAAGCAGAGGGAAGTTGATTTTGTTAGCCAGCTGCTTAACTGAGGTTCTCTAAAAGCAGGGATGATGTGATCAGTTTTCTTTCCCTGCTGTTTACCCTGGTACCCATGCATAATGGGAATAGAAGGCAACTTGGGTGGCACCTGTAGCAGATTGGATCAGCAGCTCTGGTTCTTCTTGGCACCTTGTAACAGTCCTGAAAAAGTTCCCATGTCCAGCTTCACAGTGTCCAACCCCCTTTTCACGTAATCCCTTGTTTGTTAACCACAGCGGCCCCACAGTGACTGGGGATAGGCGAGGGAAGGGTCATGTTTCAGATGAGAAAACAGAGCTGGCAGACCTTTGTAACACGTGACTCTGCTTGTTGGGAAGTTAGTGGCAGTGGGCTGTGTCAGGCTACTTGGGCTCGGTCTCCCTGAAACGTGGGAGTGTTGCAGTAAGGGTGATATCGGCAGCAGCAGTTGTAGTTTCCCTCCCCTGTGAGGTAGTGGTAGCTGCCAGAACTTTCACAGTGTGATCATTGCTACAAGTGAATGCAGCATGGCTGCATCTCATGGAGGACAGTGCAAAATTCCGAGAGAATCACATGCAGCACACACCCTCAATCGTCATCCTAGTACACACTCACACACACCCACTCTCACATAACACTCATGCTTACACACACACCACAAGACATTTCAAGTACTACAGTCCTGCAGTAAAGATGTATGCAACCGTATCTCGGGAAAAAAAAAGCCTTCACTTCTGTGCTACAATTATGGACTTAATCATTTTAAAAATATATTTTCTACAGTAAATAGTATTTTAGAAGCTGCATTGACGATAGCAGTTTTGGAACATGAATCCCTTGGAATAGGATTTAACTGTCCACTGATTAAAGCCTTTTCTGCTCATGTTAATTCCTCTGCAGCTACCCGGAAATTTTCATTTTGAATTGTAGGTGTTGTAACTTAATTTCTGGTTTGAATCTAGCTTTAGAATTTTTGTAATCTTAAATATTTTTAGAATGTGTAAATATTTGCCAAGCAGACCACAACATCTTCAGCACTTTTTTTAATTGGAAACTTGTCTTAATTCTTGGTAACTTGCCTGAGCTCCCACATTCCGCCATCCCTCCCCTGCCCAGTGTTTCCCCTATTAGTAACATCTTGCATTCATGTAATACATTTTTTGTAATTGATGAATCAGTATTGATACATTATTATCAACTGAAGTTATAGTATACATTAGGGTTTGCTCTTTGTGTTGTATAGTTCTGTGGGGTTGTGTTTTTGAGTTTTGTTTTTGTTTGGTTCTATTTTTTTGAGACAGGATCTTGCCATGTAGTTTAGGGCTGACCTCATGGCTGTCCTCCTACCTCAGCCTCCCAAGTGCTAGGATTACAGGTGTGTGTCGCCTGGTTAATTCTGTAGCTTTTGACAAATGTGTCCATCATTACAGTGTTCTGCAGATGTCTCCTCAGCCACCATTCTGCTGATGTTTCTCCTCTGCCCACTGCTTCCTGCGGTGTCCCGGGCATACCTGCTATCCTCAGAAGCTTTCTCAGACATCCCCCAGTACTGGTGGGAACTGAGGGCCTTTGCACTGACCTACAGACTGAACTGAGGGCCTTTGCACTGACCTACATCCCTAGCTCTTTTTAAATTTTATTATTATTATTCTGAGATAGACTCTTGCTAAGTTGCCTGTTCTGGGCTCAAACTTGCCATCCTGCTGTCTCAGCCTCACAGAGTGCTGGAGTTACAGTGCACCTTCACGCCCAGATCTCAGTCATTCTTCATAAAGCTGTTTTCCTGCTTATGCAGTTACAATGGACCTTAATTCCCCATCAGACGAAGTAATTTTTTCCCTGTTTTTATATGTCTTTTGTATATTGAGCCCTGTTATGGTTTAGATCTAAAATGACCCTCAAAGCTTCATGTGTCTGGAAGGTGATTGGATTATGGGGTGTTAAGGCTGGCTGGCTATTAGGAGGTGGGATCTGGTCAGAAGGGGTGGATCACTGTGGTTGTGACCCAGAAGGGTTTATCTCCCTGCCCTTCTCCACCCTTGACTCAGCTTCCTGGCTGCCATGAGGTGAGCAGCTGTCCTCTGCCTGACCCTTCCACCTTGCCGCTTCTGGAGCAGGCTGGTCATGCAAGAACTGAATCTTCTAAAATGTGAGCCAAAATAAACCTGTTCTCCTGTAACTTGCCAGTGTCAGGTATTTTGTCCCAACAATGAGGAAAGTGACTAAAACATACCCTTTCACCATCAAATCATATGGCTTTTGTACATCTTAGGGGTAAAACAAACACTTACTTGACTAAAACTAGAAAAATCGTCTCTGAGGATATTAGGAATACATCTGCAAATTCCACAGTCCTCATGCAGCCAGGAAGCAGAGAACCAGGTCTAGTCATCTCTAAGCCAGAAATAACCACAATTGCTATGCTGTCTGTCCTCTCGAGTGCGTTCCCCTCCTTGCTAAGATAGCACCTACCCAGTGCCTTTTTCCCTACTCTACACTTTTGCCACAGCTTGGCTTCCTTAGTGTTATCAGGGGAAAAGAGCTTCCCGCCATATTGCTGAGGGTATCGAGAGCCACTCTACCCATGCTCTTCCCTGGGTGCTCAACTGGTAGATGATAGTAGCAAGTTTCTGCTTTTTGGCTGTTGCGTGGACAGGGGGGGTCTGGCAAGAGATCAAGAGGAAGAGAGAGGTTTCTTCCAGCACTATTTCTTGTGGTCCCCCAACTCTGTAATTCACTAATTTCAGTGTGTTTGTTTCCTGTTGGGCACCAGAGTAATTTAGAGTGCAGAGTGGCACAACCTCTCTTCCGAGGGCAATAGGAAGATCAGTGGTCCAAGGTGAGGCCAGCCAAGTACCTGTTCCCTGTCAGATGCATGGCCAGAAAGTGGGAGGAGCCTCCTTGCTGCACCTTGGTCCAGTTGTGTGGCTTAACTGCTCCCATGTATGTAATCACTTGTCAGTCGTATTAAAATGCAGATTCTAATTGAGCAGGGCTGGAGTGGGCCAGGGGCTTGGCACTTCTTTAAGTTCACAGGTAGGGGCTTTGCTGTGGAAACTGGTAGCAATGTTCACAATGCTAAAATCCTGTAACAACCTGACTGCCAACAGCTGGGGAGACATGAGGGCCTGTGGTAGGAAGGGTGTTACTAAGGCGTTTAATCACCTGACGTTTAGTGTGCACCTGCTGTCTGTCAGGTGCTTACGATGCATCATTGGAAAGAAACAAAAACAAATTGTTGCCTCAGAGAGCTTATGTTCTTGTGCAGGGTACAGACATCAGCACAATAAGCAGGTAAATCTTATAAATGGTGAATCTCTTGCCCTGGGCCAGAAAGAGCCAGGCCAAGGAGTTTGCAGGTCGTAGAGAGGCCGCTCTCAGGGGTGACATCGAAGCAGGTAGAGACAAAGAGGGGGAGGCACATGTGTGAGAAGAGCACAGCTGAGTCCAAGGCTGTGCAGGAGGAACTCACAGGAACCAGTGTGGCTGGTGTGGGAGGGGGCAGAGACAGCTGCAGGTCGCTGAAGGAACCCAGGCACCAGCTCTGAGAGGCATGGGAACCCTTCAGAAAGTTTCAGCAGCCAAGTGACACTTAGGGGGTGACTCTGGTTGCTGGCACTGCAGGGAAGCAAGAGCGGCACACAGGCAGATGTTGGAGGGCATGGTCATGATCCAGGAGACCAGACTGGAGGTGGGGAGAGGTAGTCAGTGTTTGGAAGGTGTTGATGTTGAAAATCAGCTTTTTGAGACATGGAAACACGGTTGCGATATTTACCTGGTAAAGGAGTAAACATTTTTAAGTGTTTTTAAAAAAAAAGAGTTGCCAGGCACTGTGGCTCATACCTGCAATCCCAGCAGGTTCAAAAGTTCAAGACCAGCATGGGCAATATAGTGACTTAGTGAGACCCTGTCTCAAAAAAAAATAAAATGTAGAAAGAAAGATGGAATGTAGCTCAGTGCAAAGGTCCTGAGTTCAATTTCCTGTACTGGGGGGGGGGGGCGGGAAAGTGTGATGGATGGGGTATAATGACATTAAGCAAAACAATGAGTATTTATCTCTAAAGGGGAATTTTTTTATTTTGGCTTTTATTTTCTAGAAAGCGCATTATTATTTTAGAAAATGGAAACTTTAGAAAGACTTCTGCTTCTTGGTATAATTTACAACATATCCTTTATTCCAAGATTACTCATTTGCATTCCACTTCGTAGATATCAGGATGTAGTTTGTGCTCCATTATATCTACAACATGCCTTTTAAACTTTGTTCAGTAGTGTGTTTGTCTCGCCAGCTAGCAACCCAGCTCTTTTGAAGTTCAGGGTTGCGTTTGACTTTTTTGTCCTGCTTGTGGCAGATTGTTCCTAAGTGCTTTTTAAATGTTCTGATTTCAAATCCTGCCTAGCCTCTTCCAAAAGTTTTGTTTTTCTAAATCTGCAGAGGGTTATTATTAGGATGGCTGGAAGACCAAAGATTCTTGTCTTTGTTATGGGCTTCATTTCCTCTCCATGTATGTGTTGTTCTTACCACCTGCCCCAAGGGTTCTCCCACACACCATCCAAAATTCTTAATTTGAAGCCGATGTAGTAGCAGAGGCCTCAAATCGCAGCACTGTAGTAGGCAGAAGCAGGAAGATCTCAAGTTGAAGCCCACGCTATACAATGCAGAAATTTAGTGAGACCTTGACTCAAAATTCTAAAAAAGGCTAGAGTACCTCAATGTGAAGGTCCTCAATGTGAAGGTCCTGAG
Organism: Chinchilla lanigera; assembly: GCF_000276665.1. Taxonomy (NCBI): domain Eukaryota; kingdom Metazoa; phylum Chordata; class Mammalia; order Rodentia; family Chinchillidae; genus Chinchilla; species Chinchilla lanigera. The sequence goes on from NW_004955460.1 coordinate 12,552,642, forward strand.
TTGAATCCCCAGTGCTGCCCACACACACACACAATTTGTGCTTCTGGAAGCTAGTGTGTCCATGCACATTTTTTCCCTACTATCCTTCAGTTAGATAAGTCCCTTTTTTGTATAAATACTTCCCTCGTTTCTGCAGTTTAAAAATGGCTCCCTTGGGCTTGTTTGTGTATTGTGTGAAGTGGGTAGGAGTGCACATCAGGACCAGGCGGCTTGAAATGTGGAAAAGGTCCCTCCGACACAGCCTGCCACACATGGCTCAAGCCCAACTTTTTTTGTTACAAATAATATATGAATAGTTCCTGAGCATAAGAACTACTTTCCAAGGCCGTAATGGTGGTAACTATATGTTTCTGAAAGACCTATTGTTTCTAATCTCTCAAACCACATCAAATTCCAGTCAATGTGAGGTCACAGATGGACAGAACAACTCTGATGACAAATTCATGGAGCATCTTTTGTTAGTGTCCTGAGGAGTGGTTTTAGCAGACTGTGTTAGGATTGGGGGCTCGGAAAGTTTTTTTTTTTTTGACTCCTTTGCAAGTCCCTGCCTTTGATCTTTATTAGGGTTTGAGAAAGGCCTCGCTTAAGTTACAGCTCAGACTCACTTGATAAGAGACTGCCAAATTCCCACTCTTGGTGACTGGACAGTGTACAGATAGTAGACCCAACAGGTGGATCTTTGAATTCTGAAGAAATGGGCCTGTACAACCTAGCAGGTGAAGCAGATAAAAACCTGCAAAGGAAACATCACAAAGGAAGAAAAGCTTCCTTTTAGTAGTAGCTAGTAGTAGCTTCAAGATTGGCAGGTTTAAGCAAAAAGGTGTTGTTTGTTTGTTTGTTTGAGTGATGGGCTGAACCCAGGGCCTTATGTATGCTAGTTAAGTGCTCTAACCTGACCTGCACCCCCAACACAGTAAAGTTATAAAACAGAGGTTGGGAAAGCTGAGTAAATACATTCCAACATTTCTAGCTAGATTTTTCAAGAAACGGTGTTAATTCAAACCTTGTTTGTGTGCGTACTGTTTTACATAGACAAAGCGGTGCTGCTCTGAATCTCTTCACCTATGTGATGTGATGAGTGGCAGAGTTGTAGGCAGTGCATCCCAGCATGTCAGTCCTGGGCCGTGTGCAAGACATGGTCTGAATCCCTGTATACCTGGGCCTGGGGCCACGCTAGCACATAGCAGGCATTCAAATATTTGTTGGCCATAGAAATAAATATTTCTAGAGGAAAATATCTAAGAGAACTTGAAAACTAAATTTTAATATTGACAGTCTTGTAAACAAAAGCTTTGCTATGTTTTAGTGACATGAAGGTCAGGATTCTCTGGTCAGAAATATGACGTAGCCTTGTATTTCCTGGCAGCTAGCCCTTTACTGACCAACTTGCTAAAGGAAGAAAGTAGCTTACCTGGTATCATGTATCACTCTTTCGCTGAAGTGGACGGGACAATAGAACAGAGTTGAGAAAATAAAATAACTGAAGGAATTTCTGTTGTCCGTTGGAAAAATTGTTCAGGGGTGAATTGTCTTGCCTGGGGCCACCCAGTGAGTTGGGAGTTGCAGGCCCTGTTTCCTTATATAGCATCATTCATACAGTCTGGGCATTGCTTGAGCAGAGGATAAAAGCCATCCTCTACTCATTATTCTCTGGAACTTACAACACATGGGTATAGTTCTCTGCCGTCAGCTAGAGCTGACATCACCTTTCTCACACCCCTATTTACTACTGAAAGGAGTGTTGGTTAGTTAGTTCATTCCCGTGGTCTTTCTTCAGGGCACCAAGATGGGCACCTAGCCACAGAGGGCAGCATGTCCCCACTGTTGAGAGAGGAGGGAGTCATCTCAGGAAATCCAAGCCAGTGTGATTGGATTTCTCAGGCGGTTTATAGAACAACTGTAATCTATGTGTTGTCACAAAGATTCTTAAGCCTAGAATAAGCAGGATGTTAATTAGAAAGTCATTGATTAGCACCTTTCACTTAGCATTTGAGTAGAGGGGAGTGATGCCTTGAGCATTTGAGTAGAGTTTTGTCCATGTTAATTAGAATCTGGTAGTAGTTTATAAGGTTAGAAAACAGAGGCCACTTGACCAGTTGACTGAGAGATGGTAGCAGATTGGTGAGAACAGGTGGGGAAACAAGCACCTCTCAGAGCTTGGCATTTTCATACTCTGTGCCACATCACTGTAGGGATTGAAAGTTCAATCCCAGCTTGGGCAATTTAGCAAGACCCTCTCAAAATAAAAAGGCCCTCTGATCAATTCCTAGTACTGCCCCCCCCAAAAAAGATGTTTATAGACCTATAACTCATAAATACTATACTACTCATTCATTTCAAGTGTGCAGTTCAGTAGATTTTAGTGGATGGCCCTCACTACAGTCAATTTTCGGGCATTTTTATCACCCCAAAAAGAAACCCTGTACCACTGACAGTCCCTCTCCCCCAGACTCCTCCCCTGGCCAGGCGATATGCCTTTCTGTCTCCTCTGACTGCTTTTTCTGTACATTCCATATAAATGGAACTATACCATTTGTGGTCTTTTGTGACTAACTCCTTAGCGTGATTCTCTTGAAGTTATTCCACATTGTAGAATGGTGTCTTCATTCTTTTATATGGCCCAGTGGTTTTCCATTTTGATTTCCACATTTAGTTTATCCATTTCAGGCAATGGACATTTGAGTTGCTATTTTATTTTAGTATGTGTGCTGCCAAAGCGAACACTGGATTGCTGTTTTCTTATGGAGACCAGGCTGTTTTGATTGTCATGCATCTCACTCTTTAGCATGTACACCTCCACAGCTGTTTTAGTTTGCTATTGCCACTCTAACAGTTTACCACAGACTTAAAAACTTACAACACAGGTTTGTCAGCTCATAGCTTCTTGAGTGAGAGGTATGGGCAGAGTATGGCTCCATCCTTTAGTCTGGGTCTCAGGGGCCTGAAATGAAGTTGTCAGCTGGACTGTGCTCCTTTGTGGAGGCTGTGGGAAGACTCGGCTTCCAAGCCCATTCTGGTGGTAGCAGATTTTAGTTCCTTGGGTTGAGGACTGAAGTCCCCTTCTGCTGGCTATGGGCCAGGGCCTCCCTCTGCTCTTGCACACAGCCCCTGCATCTTGGTGTCCGAGGTGGTGGGTAGAATCCTGCCACACTTAGAATGTTTGACTTCATCCTCCCACTTTATAAGGATTCATGCGATTACATCAGGCCAAGAGATAATCCAGGATAATCTCCCTAGTTTAAGGTCACCCAGTAGACAACCTTAATTACATCTGCAAAATCCTTTAACCTCAGTAGATAGTATTTCCTTGGATAATGAAGGTCATCTTCAAATTGCACATAACCCAACAGCTTGTGGCCACATGTGGCACTGTTGGTAAGGGGAGAAGTAAAAGTTTTAGGCTGTTCAGAGATAACACAAAGACGCAGAGAAAATAGAACTACGAGTGCTACTCTTGGCACATGCCTATAATCCCAGCTACTTTAGAGACTGAGGCAAGGTAATCACAAGTTCAGGCCCAGCCTGAGCTACCTGGTAAGACCCCTGCCTCAAAATAAAAATGGGTGATAATGTATCCCAGTGGTAGAGCACTTGTCATGCATGGGTTTGATCTCCAGTACAGGGGTGGGGTGGGGTGGAACACAAATGAGGCTGGTTTGATACACTCCTCCTGTTTTTTATTTTTGTTTTGAATGATTTTTTTTTGAGATTAGGATCTCACTGTATAGCCCAAGCTGGTCTAGAAGTCATAATCCTCCTGCCTCCGCAGCACTACAATTTCAGGGATATTTTTCTCATTAGAAACTATAGTCAGTTTGTCTAATCATTTGGCCAGTAGTTCTGCGTTGGGGTTCTTTTGCATCCAGGGGAACACCTGGCGATGTCTGCAGACATTTTTGGTTGTCACTGCTGGTGGGTGCCACCAGCATCCAGTGGTTAGAGCTGCCAACCATCCTATAGAGCAGAAGACAGCTCTCCAAAACAAAAATCAGCCAGGCCTAAGGCCAGTGGTGCCTAGGGGAGAAGCCTTGCTCTGTGACATGAACTATTTTTAAATGGCAGGATTGCTCTGTGTGTAAATAATGTTCTTTTTTTTTCCTTTTTTCTTTCCAACACTAGGCATTAAATCCAGAGCCTTCATGCTGAGCTATATCCTAACATTTCTTTAAAATTTTAAAACATGTTTTTACTAAGTTGCCCATGCTGGGGCTCACACTTGTGATCCTACTGCCTCAGCCTCCCAGAGTACTGGTTTTACAGGCATGTGCCACCAGTCCTGGCTATAAATAATGTTCTTAATAATGACTCCCCTGGAAGCTACCAAACGCTGGTACTTCCTTTAGGTCACTGCAGTCATTCTATGTTCAGTGAATTAATTTTAATTAATTGCATTGAATTTTAGTTCCATTTGAATTGTTAAGGGTTATTTCATGGTGTTGTAGGGCATTTAAACTAGTAACTCATGTAGTACACTTACCGAGACTTAAAAATGAAACTATACCCAAGAAGGAAAGAGGAGGGAGGGAAGCAGGGACGGAAAGAGAAAAGGAAGGGAGGGAAGTAACGAAGTAAATAAACATCCCAAGTATTCATTATCTACAATTAATGTCACATCCACAGTTTGTCACATTTATTCTAGGTATGTCTTCCCTTCTGTTCACTTCTGATGTTTCTTCTGTACTCCTTTCTCTTCCCCACTCCTGGTCCTGGCACCAGACTGCTTAAGCTAGAATTTTGACTTCATGCTCTACAAGCTTTGTGACCTCAGGTGAGTGGCTTCATTTATCCATTCCACCAGTGCTGAGTGCACTGGGAAGACAGCAGTGGCCCAAACAGGGTTGTGGCTGTCATTGTACTTATGTCCTTGGGATGGGCAGTCTAGAGACCAAGGATATTTTTTAAAAATATTAATATCAGGTGATAAGTAATCTCAGGAAAAATAAGGCAGGCCATGGAGGGGTAGTAAACATTACTTGGAGTGGGGTATGGTTCGTGCTGCTTTGGAAGGCTGGTTTCTGGCTCAGTGCTACATGAGCAAAGATATCAGCAGTGCTGCCATGTCGGGTGAGAGTGCTCCAGGCAGCAGGCAGAGGCCTCAGAACCCAGTATGGTGAACAAGGGCAGAGAGCCAGGCTGAGGCATAGGGAAGGTGCGGGCCATGGTAAGGACTTTTATTAAAGTGGAATATGACAGAAAGCCTTCAGCAAGTATAAGTAAAGAAACGAAATGATTTGACTTGTGCTTTAAAAGGAGCATTTGTGCAAAGTGTGTGTAAATTGATCAAGAGGCTGTGGGAATGTGGGTAAGGAGGAAGAAGGGCTAGCCCTGGGCAGACGCTGTGGTCCACATTCACCCCCAGTTGTCAGCCAGGTAGGAATAGCGTTCGTGGTAAGTCACTAGAAGGCCCCTCAGTTTCTATCACTTCCCCAGCCTCTCAGTCTTGTCCTCTGGGAACCAGGGATAATGGTGTTGCTCCTTCATGGTTGCCTTTGGAATAGAGTTAGTGCCTATGGGCTTGGCCTGGCACAGCAAAATCCATGTAACAGCATCATTGTTACTCTTACTGCTGCCACTGTCCTTCTCCAGTAGCGGCCACCATCACGAATTTGCTATTTATTCAACCCATGTTTTTATACTTCCCTTACCTATATGTGTCCATAATAAGAAAATGTTTATTCGTCCTTAAGAATTTATACACATGGTATCATTTTGAATATCCTGCTCAGGAACTTATTGGCCCAGCCTCCCCTTTGTGTCTGTCCATGGAGGCATGGTCGACCCACTCTGCTCCTCCAACCTTGTACTTTGTGCTGTGACCTAATCCCTTGGTAATGCATAGTTAGCTTGTTTGCCCTTTTTTCTGCAGTGACAGTGCAGCACTGTGTCCTCATCCATGGCCCCCAGTGCCCTGTGGCCAGGGTTTCTCTGGAACGTGTGCTTAGATGTGGGCCTGCGGGCAGGCCCACCTCACCCGTTGCAGCCAGCACTGCTGCTCTAGGAGTCTCATTAACTCAACTATTCACTCACCTGGGAAACCACATTACTTATTTTAGTTTAATGAAAAATTCATTAGGTAGATTACTGGGACTTAGCATGTGCTGCAGCAAGGGAGAGAGGAGTGTTATTTTACTCCAGGGTAGTAAGACAAGCAGTCATGTAGATGACTGGTAGAAGAGGAGCTTACACTCACTGAACCCTGAAACAGGAGGGACACCACATGGGTCACCAGGGGAAGAGCCAGGGTGGATGGGGCAGGGAGCAAAGGGAACAGGGAGCCATGGGCATGAAGACAGAGGTAGGGCAGGGCAAAGCAGTTAGGAGACTGGGCAGTGGGCACCGTGGGAGTGGGCCCTGGTTTGGGGTGAGTGAGGCAGAGCCCCGTCACCTTCTGTGGCACACAGGCCAGGTAGAAGAGGCAGCTCTTGAGTGTGGGGTCTATATTGGCTGATCATGAACAGTTTCTCACAGAGGGGTCATTCCTGTCCCTGGAGGGACAGTGTCTCCAGAACTAGAAGGCCCCAAAATCAAAGCCCTGTAAGTGCAGAAAGTAGAAAACATGATGACTGTAAGAAATGATCCAAAGAGAAGCATTCCATGGACCTGGAGCACTGAGACGTGAGGTCGGTTTCTCTTCCGCTTGCCAGGCCTATTTGGGAAGGAGAGCTCCTGGGGACCTTCAGAAGTGCTCAGCTTGGGCTCCAGCCCCAGGCACCCTGATTCAAGAGGTCTGGGGTGCAGCCTGGAGCCTGGTGATTCTGAGCTGCTGCAAAGGCTGAGAAGCCCTGAGCTAGAGAGACAGGTCTGCCAACTTGCTTAGGATTCTAGCAGAGGTGACTCACCTTGAGGGAAGAAGCCAAAGCCCCGGAGTCATCATTCTTTTTCTGAAAAGACGAGATAATGAAAATTGCAGCCTCTGCAGGCCAAGAAGAAATATCAAGGATGCTATGTAGGTATCTACGTGACAAGAGAGAAAACAAATTCCACAAATTCTTATTGATGAAATTCAAAATGTAATGATAATGATAGAGTACAGCTTTATATAATACAAGTATTCCACTGAGAAGCATAGGAGTCCTTGCAGGGTGGGGATAACATTTCAGTTAATTGGAGTGCACAGTTAATGCTCTGAACAATAAAGTCAGTTGCAAATAATATTTTGTAAAAACCTTTCCTATCACTGTCTTGACCAACTGTAGACACATCTGGGTGTGCCTTTGTCTTTCATACCTAGGTGAACAAATAACCCAAAATGCTAAGCTCCCACATGGGCAGTTTCTGAGGTTACTTGGGCAAATTTACAAACATTTTTTTTTTATAAAATGACATTTCAACATTAAATTTCTCTTATCACAAATTATATTATTTTCAAACCATAGTGAAAGAATCACCAGAAAGACCCGTGTGGATCCTGCACACCACCACACACACCCCTGCACTCTCCACCGCCTTGAAAATTTGCTCACCACTTGGGTGTTTTTAGTTTCAAAAATGCGATGTTCAGGACCCTTACCCATAAGAGGCCTCCCATTAGGAAAGCTGATGCCCATGCCACTTTCTCTGCACTGTCAGAGATCTAGACTACAGCTCCTGGGCTCCTTCCCTTGGTGGACTGGCTCCCTGCAGAGCAGGCCTGGGCTGGGACACTCGGGCTTCACAAGGATCTGGGCCATGTCTGTTGTTTACTGTGGCCTAAGTGCTGCCCCAGTGTGAACACACATTTAGTTTGGGGGTAAATCAAGTCGGGTGAAGGGGGCTGCCTCAGGATAAGAGCGGTTCCTTGTCATCTGTGTCTCTTACAGCATGCTTGCTGCTATGCACTAGATGTTCTGTGCAGTCAAGCGGACCAAATCAAGGCCACTTCAGAAATCAGCAGCTAGGTGGGGGGCAGTCCACACGGAGTTGGGTAAGGCTTACAGATAATGCAGAGCTCTTCCCAGAAAGGGTGTCAGGTACAAGCTGACACACTTTACGAGACTTTACATACAGGGAGCTCCCATCTGGAGGGAGTTGAGATACAGTACCTTTTAGAGTTCTTTGAGATCCTGAGCCATGAAAAAAAAACAAAAACCCAGAAAAAGGAAATAAGGAGCTGTGGTTTTAAATAGAATAGTCAGGTAAAGCCCCCCAGGAAGGCCTTTTGAATAAACACTTCATGGGTCAGAAAGAAATCCCCTAAAAGTCTTGGTTTGTGACTTTGACTTTGGAGGGAGTTGAGAGAGGCATTTGTTCTGATGTGTTTAATTATCTCTACTCCAGGTTGTTGGGATTCTTAAGATAAACTTTGGTTCATACTGCTCAGGAACCTCCCCTATGGAACATGGACCGGAAAGCACTGGCCCTTGGGGCACACTTAAGTCCCTCCCTGGGCTGGGGTGGAGTCCACTCAGCTCCCAGACAGGGCATTGCTCTCAATATCAGCCAGGCTTCTCCAGAGAAACACCCAGAGGAGGTGTGGAGAACTGAAAGGAGATTTTGTATGAGCATTGGCTTTTTCGATCACAGAAGCCAAGATGTCCCAGGATCTACGTCTGTGAGCTAGAGACAAAGGGAGGCTGGTGGTGAAATCGTCCAGAGACCTGAGAGCCCAGAGACCCAGTGGTGGGGATCCAAACTAAGGAGAAATTCATAAGGTGTCCCAGCTTAGGCAGTAGATGAGAGTGAATCCCTCCTTCCTCCATATTTTGGTTCTGTCAAGGGAACAGAGGCTGCCTACCCACATCTGGGGGCTGCCCACTTTACTGAGTCCACCTTGGGACACCCCACAGGCACACCTGGAAATAAGATGCCCCGGTCATGTGACCCACGTTTAGCCATCTCAGCCTGTAGGTGGGCAGATGGAGGTGCTGCCTCAGACCCCATACATCCACACCAAAGCAGCATTTCCTGCCTCTCCATTTCCCACCTCCACCTTGTACTGGGTGCTGCCTCATCTCCCATCTCTTATTTCTTTCATAGACACCCCCCCCCAAAGTATAAGAATATCATAGTTTGCTTCCCTCAGGTGTCCTTTGCTCCAGGGACAGTGATGTTATTTCTCTGGGGAGGACCTGATGGGAGGGAGGCTTCCCTGGACGCCTCCGCGTGCCTTATGAAATGTGTATTATGGGCATATATTTATCTACTTTTTAAAATAAATGCACCACCCTATTGAGAAAAGGCATTGTTTCTTGAAAGCTTATAAATATTTACACTTTTGAAACTTGTTTCATCCTAGAGCTTAACAACGGTTTAACTTCTTATTACTGGGGTGAGTGATTACATCTGAAAGGTTGCTGAGTTCTTTTGACTTTATATATGTATTTACATACTCTTAAGCCCACCGGAACAGCCCAATAACTGTACTGTGTTTGCCAGCTTCATTATTAGTTAGCAGTTGAGGTTTTTCTAGACCTTGAGACAGACTGAGATTTGATGAAAGTCTAAACATTTGTCTGTGCATTGGTCAGGCACCATTATGGAAAAGGGCTGTGGCCCAAGCAGGGGCATAAAGTCATCGGTGTCAGGGTCTGAAGGCTCTGCCAGGCTCTTGTAGCTTTAGAAGGAAAAGAAAGTAAGCTAAAAACAACACAGTCTAAGTGATTTGTCATAATTTTGGGGAAAAGCAAATGAGAGTCCATAAGGGAGGAATTCTTCTTTCTTTGAAGACTGAAATTGGTTTTCTTACAGAATTAATAACACAGAGACTCATTTACTCACTTTTTCTTTTCTGGTGAAGTGTGGTTCTGGGTAGCACTGATGTCCTGGTGCCTTCAGGAACTGGGTGCGGCCTCTCAGGCTAGCTTGCAGGAGCAACACCCATGCTCCTTTACCCTGTGCCTTGTGTGCCAAGTAGCTGACGGCCTTCCACTTCACACAGAGGAGAATAGCTCTTCTCGCCTGCCCAAACTGCCCTTAGTGAAAGGTGCATGGTGAGAAGTGGGAGCTGGTGACCAGTGTAGGCAGCTGACCAGTTTTCTGGAAGCCAGCAGAATCACCATGGAGAGAGCCTGATCTCAGCAGCTGGGGTTGGGCCTCATTACCAGGCACCACAGCTGTGCTTGGTGTCAGCTGGCTGGCCTGTAGGTCACGTTCTGTGCCGGCCTTGTGTGCTCTCCGTAGGGCCCACATCGTTCTTGTCCAGTCCTCATTACTGCATTATCACCTCATTCATTATGAGCAGGAGGGTGCTCAGGTAAATTGATACTACTTTGTGGTCTTGTGCAGGTGATTTTGTTTTTGAGTCTACATAGTAAACTAAATTTGAAACTGGGCATAATAGGGCCCACCTGTAATCCCAGCTGTCTAGGAGGCTGAGCCAGGAGGATCACAAGTTTGAGCCCAGCCACAACAACTTAACAAGAGCCAATGTCCAAAAAAAAAATTTAGTGAGAGTTATTTTAGTTGTTATGACATATAAAGTTTATCAGAGTAGCCAGGTATAGTGGTACATACCTGTAGCACTACCCACTCAGGAGGCTGAAGTAGGAGAATCACTTGAGCCCAGGAGTTCAAGGCTAGCCTGGGAACATAGTAAGTCTCTGTCTCTTACCAAAAAAAAAAACAAAAAAAAAAAAACCAGATGTATATTTTTGCCCCTTGGGAACCTGTTAGCACTTCTAGTTGTCCTGGGCTTTCTCTGGCAGTCCTGAGGCTCCCCAGTCTTACTGTAAGTTGGTGTGACAGCAGCCTGCTCACTTTCTGACTATAGCACAGGGACAGGGACAGGGAAGAGAAGACACTCTGGCCATGGGCTGAGAGCCATTATAGGCAGATGCAGTGAGAAGCCAGCACTGCTGGGTATAAAGGCTGGGCCTTGCTTCTAGGTCTAAAGCTGTTCTCCTGGACCTGCCAGTGCCCAGCTAGAGTTCCTGTAAGCCTGTATTTTCTTTCAAACTCTGAACTTTTGGTATTATAAAGTGAAATCCCCTCACTGCCTTCTCAAAAAACAACTATTTCTTCGATTTCCCAGAGGCCAGTCTGCTGGCCTGTAGTTGTCCTGCTGAGTTGGAACTGTCCAAGGGGGCTTATTTCCACCTCTCTTTCATTGTCTTGCCGGGAGTGCTGGGATCCAACATAGTATTATAATCATCCAGAGTTAAGTTGCTCCTAAGGATATGACATGGTTAGTAGCAGTAGTATACTACTATCATCCTTTACCCACATGTGGTACAGTGGTCTGAATGTGTACCCCCCAAATTCGTATGTTGACATTTACCCTGAAGGTGATGGTATTAGAAGACATGGGACTTTGTGGGTAGGGTTCTAGGTTGTTCACCACTTCCACCACATGAGGAACCATCTAGAAGGGGTTTCCTACCTCCAGAACTGAGAAGTAAGTTGCTGTGGTTTAATAAGTTACTCAGTCTATGGTGTTTTGCTGTAGCAGCCCAAATGGACTAAGATATGCAGTGAACCCTGAAAAAGCAAGCTAGATATTCAGAGAAGATCCCTGCCCTCCGAGGACTGATCTCTTTCTAGGGTCCGCCCATTTCTTGCAAGCAAGGGGCTGGCCATGTAGCATGTGACAGCTGGGAGGTGTGATACCAGCAGGTGGCCAGGTTCAGGAATGCCACTGAGGGAGGGTCTACAACTTATTAATCATTAAAGCTACCTGCATGCTGTGAAAAGGAGTAAAACCCAGGTGTGGGGAAATAGCATCTCTGTACATGCCATCAGTCACTTTGTAGTTTTAATATACCCAAAACAATAAGTTGTCATCTCTATAGTTGAATTTTTCTGTCGTTGGCTTTTTTCTTTTATCTTTGACATATGAAAAGGAGATATTTATAAAAGGAATTTCCAGACCCATTGTACAACAAAATGGTTTTTCAACTATGGGATGGGCCAGTGTCTGTCTATTAAACTAAATAATGAGCATGCATGTGATGGGATGTGCAGTGGGAAATGAAGTAACTAGGGGTGTTTGGTTTATTTCTTGTTAATTAGTGTTGATACAAGGTAGATCTAGCTAATGTGAGTAATACTCAATGTCAGTCTCAGTGCCCTCACTTCCATCTTTGTCCTGCAGGTGAGGACCCCTGCCTCTTCCCCACACAGGGCATTTGCTATGTGTGGCAGGCCCCAGAACACAGGAGGGGACAGGACAGATAGTCCTGTCCTCGTGGGGCTTACTTTCCAGGGAGGGCAGAGATAGTAAACAAGAGCGAACTGTGACGTGGGTCAGCTGAAGAGAAAACAATGCAAGGAAGCCATGGGGGAAGATGGGCATGACGTGGTGATGGTTGTAACTTGGTACACACGGAAGGCAGGCTTTGCTGAGAAGCTGATGTTCACAAGAAGCCTGAAGAGTAAGCCCCATGGGTGTGGGGGCAGAGGGCTCCAGCTGTCGGGAAACAGAAGTGCAAAGCCCCCAAGGCAAAGACAAGGAGGCAGAGGCTGGGTGCAGCAGCCACTAGCCAAGTGGAGGAGTGGAGTAGGGAGTAGCAGGCCGGGTCATGCGGACCTTCTGGGCCTTTGAGAGCCCTGGGCTTGTGCTCTGAGGAAGAGACTGGCAGGGTTTTGAGGCAAGTAACTTGGTTTAACAGGCTGGCCTGCCTGCTGGTGTTGAGAATAGACTAGCAGAGGTAAGTGTACCCATGAGGAGACCAGTTAGAAGGCTTGCAGTATTCTAGGGGAGAGGTGGTGGTGGTGAGCCAAAGCAACAATGCAGGAATGGTAGGCAGTAGGTGCCAGCATTGCTGCCAGGCAGATGCAGGGCAGGTAGAATACATCACTCCTCCGAGAGGCCCGTGGGGATCAAGAGCCTCCTCTGTCCAGGACAGGCCTCAATCCCTGGCTCCAGGCCTGCAAGGTTGCTAACTCAGAGTGCTGGGCACTGTCCTGCTGCTGCCAGGGGCCAGCCCCCAGGGGAAGGCTCATGGGTTCTCTTGCCCTGTGCCTTTGGCAATCTAGAGGCTTCTGAGGGAACTTCTCCAAAGACACAGTGAGAGCAGAACCCTGGACTGCTGGATCCAGCTCTACCTCAGCCAGGTTAACCACTGGCCTGGACTGCTGTCTGGAGTGTTGGAAGTCACAGTACACAGTGGTCACTCTATTTAAGGAAGGGAGTGGGGTGTGAGTGAGGAGAAAATATATTAACAGGTTCCTGAAATAGATACTGAAAATTGCAGAGACCAGCTCTTCGCTTTTTTCTAAGTGCTAATTAAGTATAATTTAGATTTAGCTATCTAAACTGTTACCTGCCCAGCCCGCAGGGACAGATGCCTGAGGAGCAGGATTTTTGCCCTAGTCCTACAATGAAGGGAACAGCCAGGTGCTTTCACTTAATCCTTTACCGTACCCTTTCCAGGAGGCAAAGGAGTGGTTTGTCATGTTTCTAAGCAGTTCTCCCACCCCTTGCCCAGTACTGGAAATTGAGTCAGGGCTGAGCTACACGCCCAGTCCTTTTTAAAATCTTTCATTTTGACACAGAGTCTCACTAAGTTGCCCAGGCTGTCCTCAGATTTTTGATCCTCCTGCCCCAGCCTCCTCAGTCTCTGGGATTAGAGGGATTTATCCCCTCCCCCCTCATGCATGGCCCTAGTTCTAAGGTTTGGTTTGGTTTGGTTTGGTTTGGTTTGGTTTGGTTTGGTTTGGTTTGGTTTGGTTTGGTTTGGAACAAGTTTAGTAGCTGCTCTCCTGAGCCTCTAAGCCTAAGACTTGCCTCTTAATTGAAATGCCTCAATGTGACAGTTGGGTGCTAGTCTGTATAATGCTGATACTTCATTTGTTGACATGTCTGAGTGCATGTTTGGTGCTGTGTATGTTAACCATTTAGTTTATTTTGTGCAATAGTAATCTTATCTTCTTTAAACTTTTCCCCAGTTGGTCTTATCAGCTTCAAAATTTCCACCAGATAGGTTTATGTGTGTGAATGTACAGTTGGTCTGGTTGGTCTTGGTCATTGGTCAGTTGGTTTGTTTTACAGTGCTGGAGCTGGAACCAAAGGCCTTGGGCATGTTAGGCAGTGTCCTGCCTGAGCCACACCCCAGGCCCCCATGTAGTTCACAGTTGGAGAAAAGGAACAGATTGGTAAGCAAGCTGGCTTGTCACTCTGGCTGTTTCCTCTATTTTAATGCATCATTATTTCAAAGGGATTTCTGTTCATATAGATAGTAATTAATGTTAACTCCCTCACCAAATTCAAGGCGCTCCTGATTTTGAAACTTCAAAGACCTTAGACTAAATGTTTTAAATTATCCTTTGCCTTGATATAAAAAGTTTTATTAGAAGTGTGGACTGAGCTTATTTCTGGATTTGGAAACAAGAGACCTTAGAAATCTAACATGCTTGTGAAATTAAGCATTTTGAGGACTAAGTAGTTACTTTATTATTTTATCTATTTATTAAATGGCTATTTTGTTAATAACAGGGAGTAGAGGCAAGGTATATGAAAGCTTATTTGAAGCATAGAAGTCAGTATTGTTTCTGGGCTGGTTGGTTGTTTTTATTTTAGGTTATTGAAATATATTTGCTGAATTTACTACACTTTCATTTCAATTAGTGTGATTACTTTTAGCTACAATTTGAAGATGTGACAGCTTGGATGTTATTGGACAAGTTTAGTGAAGTGAATAGATCAACTAAAACAATTTAAGGAAAGCTAAAGGAAAACGATAAGCATGTGCCCACTTTTGATGCAGCAAGTCCATAATTCAACTTCTGTCAGTTTATCACAAGAAGATAGATAAGGGGCTGGGGATTTAGCTCAGCGGCACAGTGCCTGCCTGGCAAGCATGAGGTCGTGAGTTCGATTCCTGGTACTGGGGAAAAAAAAAAACAAACAAGAAGATATGTGCAGGTACAATACATCTGACCAAGGAGTTCTTTGCATGATTCTACTTTCCATTTGGTGGAAATGACTCCAATGTTTAAAAGAAGGTTATTTGTGTAACTGCTGTGTGGCCCACACGTTGACCTCCTGTGAAGCAGTTTGAAATGTTCGGTGACATGGGACAGTGGTGGTGATATATTGCTAGAAGCTTCTTCAAGGATTATAAAATGTTTATGTGTATTCACAAAGACAAAAACAGAGCAGCATAAGATTATTCTGTGCAGCATAAGATTGCAAATATCCCATGATGTTAATAACAGTTATTTCTAAGCAGTGATATTTTAATGGCTTAATTTTCTTCTTTATGCATTTCTATATTTTCTCTACTTTCTACGCTAAAAATATATCAGTTGTGTAATCAGAAAGAGACAGATTCCGTTTTCATCTATGTTAACCACAGAGCAATGCTGTCCAATAAAAAAAATGTCGACCATAAACGTGGACTGTGTGTGCACTTCAACATGTTCCTGCCAGCTTGGACATGCATGGTACATGCATGACTGTCCCATCAAGCAGCTTGAACCACCAGTGGCTAGCTATTGAACATCAGACAATGGAATTCAAATCATAGCCACCTGGCAATGAGACCTACAAATTATGGCCCGGTCGCGAATGTGTTTTCTGTTTGCCACATCAAGAGGAAATAGATAAAAATTGATTTTAATAATGTATTTTACTTAATTCAGAATATGCAAAATGCTGTAATTCCAACATGTAGTCATATTAGCAAAACGATGCTTCATTTTTTTTCACACTGTCATTTGAAACCCGGTATGTATCTATAATGCATCACAGTTCAGACTGTCATGCTTCCACTGGTCAGTGTCCACTGTGGTTAGGACAGAGTTGCCATGGGTTGTTGTAACTTTGTGCTGCTGAATACAGTGGAGATGAAGGTTGTTTCCTATGGTTTAGAGAGCAGACTAAAGCTGTACTGAACTCATGGAATGTATTCTACTCTAGCCAGGCTTACAGCATATCCCATACTTTAGATTTTAATTACTATCTTGTAAAAACTAGTCTAGAGAATACATGGAAATGGTGGGTTAACCAAGGTCAACTTGGCTCTGGTTCTAGTCTTGACACCTGCTGGTGGCTGTATGAGAGCAGGAGGCTGGCCAGCAGGATACCTTCTGCCTTCTACCTTCTGTCTCTCTCTGCTCCCTTGTCCTCAGATGTACCCACCACAGCATGGAATACAGCTTTACAGACTCTAGCTTGAAACCACTGAATCACACTTTGTAGCTGTATGGCTTCGAGTTTCAGTTTTCTGATTGTAAAATGAGCATAATACTGTTCTCCTCACAGAGTTGTAGAGTCAGCAAACCAATGGATTTTCTGCATGTCTTACCGTGTGGTCCCTGTGGCAGGTACTGGGTGTCACAAATGTCCCGTATCTCTACAGCTTCTCTGAAGCAGCATTTTTATTGTCAGACTAGCATGGATTTACATCTGTATCTGCTTGTGCATTTGACATTTCTATCTATATTTAAAGGCTTTATGGGAAAGTTTTTCAGTCACTTTTGATCCCAGGGGCCTGTGTTTGCAACATTCGGCCCAGGCCCATCTTGGTCAGGTCTGCATAAGTCAGCAGGGCGTCTCTCCACAGAGAGTGTAGACTGTTCATCTTCTGTGCCTTCAGTGGCAGAGAGGATGTGGTGGTACTGTGGGGCCAGGCCTCACCTTTAGTCCAGCACAACCCTGACAACAGGAACATAATTGGGTTCTTTCAGAACCAGCCTCATAAAACAAAAAACAACAACAACAAAAAAAAACAGAACCAGCCTCATAGTACTACCCCCAAAGGACTCAGATTTCACAATTTCTCACACCTCGTGGAACAGCTCCCTTCCACTCCGTTGTCAATTTGTCACAAAACCCAGTTCACTGGGTTGGGGCTTTCGACTCTGAGCCAGTTCTACATTTGAAGCAAGAGGCAAGAGAAAGGGCCAGGCTCAAAGCAGGCTCAGCTATGAGGGTCTGGCCTAGTAGCTGTCAGGCTTCTCTCCATAGAAAAAAAATCACATTTTTATGATTGGAAACCAGTATGTAGCTGTGTAAGAACACAGACACATGTACCTGTTCATGCAGATTTAGTTCTCCTTATATATAGATATCTATTTTACCTAAAACAAAAATTCTACAAAGCACCTACCTATACTATTTATAATTTATTTAGGCCTTTATAATTATATTTAATTTTTTAAAATACCTAATAGATTATTTCACATTGTGGTTCCTGGCTTGACTCTGAAAACACTGCATTGGCCCATTAAGCTGTATTCATCTTTGCAGCCTCCCCCAACCAGCACCTTTGAGTGATATTTAGTATTTATTCTCAGATTTCTCTAGTATTTGTGTACTTTACAGGAAGGCTTCCTTTTCCCTCACACCAATGTTTGTCTTTTTTTTTTATTTTTTTTTTTTTTTTTTTTTTTTTTTGGTCTTTTTGAGACAGGATCTCGATATGCAGCTCAGGCTGGCCTTGAGCTCACTTTGTAGCCCAGGCTGGTCTCGAACTCGCAACGATCCTCCTGCCTCAGCCTCCCGAATGCTGGGATTACAGGCATGCGCCACCACGCCCAGCTTATTTTTTATTTTTCTTTATTTTTTTCCTGTGAGATACTTAAAGGCTGACACGTGGAAGAACAGAAGAGAAGAAAACTTGGTCAGCATGTGTTCCAGGAGGCAACCCCGGCTCCCACTCTCGGGCTCTGAAATACAGCAAGGCTTTTCCACATTCCAGTTCTGGAGAGCTGAGGAAATCTGAGCTGATGCTGAATTCCTTTTTCTCTTCGACTCTCAGGAAAACCTTTCCTAAGCATCCTGAAAAAGCTAATGGCAACAGCTTGTTTTTCATGTGCGCTTCCTAAACCCAGAATGTTTCCCACAATTCCACCGATTTCCTTACATTTTTGCCAGGCATTTCCCACTGTCCCATTAAGTTTGTCAAACACTCACCCATATGAGTCATCCTCCTCAGCCACACCTCCTCTGAACAAACCCTGAAGCCTGGTGGCTGTCGGCCGCTCCCTATGCGGCGTGGCTGCTGCGTTAGGTCCTCTTGATTTTACCTCTCAGCCTCTTTTGTTGACTCCACAAGTGAGGGAACTTGGTGTCCGCCTATGGCTGTCCTACCTTTGGAGGCCTCTTCCTCTTACACCTTGCACTAATCACCGCTCAGATAGAGAGCTCTGACCTTGTTATGCCCCTTTTCCAAAACATTGTTTGACCTGATTCTTCAGGAGTTCAGAATTTTTAGCTTACCCCAATCTGTCTTGAACCAGCTTCTCTCACCAGCAGTGACATTTCTGGTCTTTCCTGGCACTGTTCTGACCTTCAGTTGTGGCCTCTGTCTCTGGAGTCCATAGCTGATGCGCCTGTGGCGTATCTGCTGTGCTCTGTCCCACCGCTGAGAACAGGAGCCACACTTACCACCTCTTAGATTTTCTTCCTGTTACCTGGTCCTTCACCCCCAGGCAGGCCCTTGGTGTAGTTGCCAGTAAAACTCTATAGGTGACTTCCCTAGCGAAATAATATGTATGCCTGTTCTATACAACGATGTGTTTGTCTCGGAAAGCATCCATGAAGAGTTATGGAGGGCACAGGAGATTGGACCGGGACCCCGTCCAGCTTCCCACTGTAACTGGTAGGGCCTTCGGGACAGGCTTGTCTGCCTCCCTTTGCTTTCTCACTCTCTGACCTTGAGATGAGAAGGTACCCTGCGCTTCAAGTCCAAAGAGAAACTAAGAGAGGCTGTCTGTCTCTGCTGGCTGGATTCATTAACTTAAAGAAATGTATCCTGTTTACATTTCTGGCAGCATTTCTTTGATTTGGATGGTGGCCAAAGGCAAACAACTGGGCTGAGTGGGTTTTTAAAAAACAGCCTTCCAAATACACAAGTGTTGTCTGAGTACACATTCAAAACCAGAAAGTGTCTTCGATCTGTTTCATGCTGTAGGAAAGCTAATCCTATTTACTAGCATTTATGATTAACTTAGGTTTAGTATTTACTATGGAAAGATTTTAGTGAGAAATGACTGCTTTAAAAAAATTTGGTTTGATCAGGGCCTAAACTAACAAAATCTATTTGGAAATGAGATAACTGGATTTGCACTTTTTGGTACTCATCCAGTAAAACCAAAAACTCCCCAAATCTACATCCCCAGCAGACAGGGGATCTAGCCCTTGACTCAAAGTTTAAATTGTGGGATAAATCGTCTTTAAAAAGCTCCTTGAACAATTTAAAGTGTTACATTGTGTTGAGATGAAGTCATCAAACTGCTTGAGACTGTAGCTGTTTATATTTGCACAACTGAATAAAACGTATGGTTATCAAAAAATTAAACCTTTTGTAACATTGCTAGCAAGGGTATGTCAGTTGTCTTCTGGCCGTTTTTTTCCCCTTTTAGGTATATATGAGATTTAGGATTTTCTTCGCTTTCGTATTTTAGGAAATTGGCCTTTATTAGAAAAGACAGGGCAAGCTGTCTTACTGTAGTGCGCCTCTTATACTAGTATTTTATGTTCAGACTCTGGCAACTCTCACTTGTTCTGTGGAAGTAAACAGTGTTGCCAGTGACTTTAAACAGCAGAGTGAGTTCACATCTCCGTCTAAAAAGGAAGAAAAGTAGACTTGGAACTTCAGCAGATGTCACAAAGTAGAAAACTTCCCTGGAACTCAGATGTAGATTTCCAGAGCAAAGTTGGCAAGGAGCAGTTTTTGACTCAAAATAATTTAAATGAGCAAAAGAAAAACATCTTTTTTTTTTTTTCCTTTCAAATGAAAAGGAGGATACTGACGGGGCTCCAGTTAACTGTTGTAATTCAAAGTTGATCTCAGTTTTGCCAACTGCCTGGGATTCTGGAAAAGAGAATATGAAGTCTTTTCCTTGTGTCTGGAGCAGTGAGTTGGGGCAGCTCCAACTTGCTTGGTGGTGGTGTGCAGAGGCAAGACCAGCTGCCGTCGGGTAGGCTAGCTTTGTGCATGTGCACATTTGTGTGTGTGTGTGTGTGTGTGTGTGTGTGTGTTTTAAGCCAAATTCATGCCTGGTTTGTGTGTTGTTGGAAACAGTCTCATTACATGACCTTCAGATTTCTGAGTCTGGTTTGGCCCCCTGCCTTTGTTCCTGATATACAAAAATTACACTCCTAGGGGGTTGTGGATTTAACAAGGGTGAGGTCACACTCTTGTGAAGCTAAATTCTTTAGTGTTTAAGCATGGCACCTGAAAAGGTACCTTGTGGGTCAGATGCAGTTTATATACTGAATTACAGATCTGGCGGACAGATTGGTTACCTGGACAAAGGAGACCTGCTTGCCACCCAGCCAGGCAGTTTCCTTCCCGTAACACTTATTTAGGCTGTTTCTTCATCCCCTTCATGTCAGGTGGAGGCAGAAGTCTTGCTCCGGCTCCGTCACCATGCCTAGGCTTGTACACCCAGATGACAGGGAGCCTTCTGATGGGGACAAAAAGGCCGAGACTCTTTGCCGGAGACCTCCCCACACACATCTGTGCTACCATCTACATGTTCCAATAATCTTCGTTGTGTATAATGTGGAAAATAGGAATCATCTTTGTTTCCTTGGGTTCTCAAATCCTTGGCCTTTCATTCTTTGGGAAGGCAGGAGATCGTGGTGAAATCAAAGACAGGGGGAGATGGGAAGGCACAAGGCAGCAGTCAGCGTGAGGAGCAGGGCAGGAGGAGCATGGAGGACTGATTGGGATCACAGTCTTCTGGACGGGTTCTGACCCACTGTTCCTTTCATTTACACAAGTGCGCGCTGGCAGAAGCTCAGCCGGATCTTACCAAGCCTCACCTTTTCCCACTGTCTCTTTCCCTTTGACATCTGGTAACCCACCATTTCCATGCCACGTAGTAGAAACATGTGTTGCTATGATTGCTAGGTAACTTTTAAAAAACTTTTTATTTTGAAATAATTATAGGTTCCCTGGAAGTTACAAAGATAGCATGGAGAGGGATCACCCAGTTTTCCCTGTTGTTACAGTATGCATAGTTGCAGTATAATATCAAAGCCAGGAAATGACATTGGTACAGTGTGTGTGGTGGGATGGTCCTTGTCTCTTCTCGTAGTTTTGTATAACCGTCACAGTCAAGACCGCACACATCTCATACTGCCCCTTTCAGTCAGTCCCACTCCTTTCCATCACTAACCCCTAGCAACTACTGATACGTTGTCCATCTCTATAATATTGTCATTTCAAAAATATTATAAACAGAATCATAGGTTGTAGCCTTTTGAGATTGATTTCTTTCAGTTAGCCTAATGTTCTCCAGGTCTGTCCAGGTTGCTACATGTCAGTAGTCAAGTTCATTCATTTTTTTCATAACTACTGAGCTACACACCCAGCCTCACCCACCCCTTTTATTGCCAAGTAATATTCCATGGTATGAGTGAGTGTTCTACAGTTTGGGGCTCTGTGCATCTAGCTGTTGTGGACATTGCTAGATAAGTTTTGTATGGCCTTTGGTTATTTCTTTGGGACTAGGAGTGAAGTTGCCTGGTTGTATGATGAGTGTACATTTAGCTCTGCATAAGTTCCCACCACTGCCGCAGCTTCCCTCTCAGTGAGGCAGTGGTCATTTCCTCCAGTGCATGTGACCATCTTTCATCTGTTGATTTGCTGTCTGCGTGTGTCTTCCAGTGACATCCTCAGCATGTCCTTGGCCCATTTTCTAGCTGGATGGCTTGTTTTTTGTAACTGTTGAATTTAGAGTGTTCTTTATATATTCGATACATGAGCCCTTTGTCAGATATGTAGGTAGCAGACCTGCTTGCTGCCCAGAGAGGGAGTTTTCATACCCCGACACTCTTATTTGGGCAGTTTCTACATCCTTTTGACCTGTCTGAGGTTAGAAGAGGGCAGAGAATGCCAACTTTATTTTTAACAGTGAGGAAAGAAGCAAAAGAAAGGAAAATGGTTTCTCACAGCCACAAACAGTGGTGGCATTAGGCTGAGGACAGGCTGTCATGCCTTGTGGGCTGGCTCAGTTCCTGTCCTGGTTTGTCTGATCCTGTCTTATGGCTGTGACGGCCTGTGTACACATTTCCCCACAGATTTTAAGTGGGGACAGTCAGCAGTACCTTCTAGGAGCTACAAGGTTCATGGGTGATGCCACAAACAGTACTAGTCATTGTTGTCATCCTCAGACCATTGTCTTTTTTACAGTGCGGCTCATTTTCCAGTGAAATTTGCTGGGTTGTGCTTCCTCCCCCTCAGCTGGCCTCTTTCCGGTGCTTTTTATACAAGCAGAGGGAAAAGCCAATGTGTGTGTTTGTGTGTGTGTGTGTGTGTGTGTGTGTGTGTGTGTGTGTGTGTGTATGTGTGTGTGTATCCATAAGGTCGTGGTCCTAGGAGTTCAGGCATTCATGCCATGACAAAACAAACCATGAGATGAGTTCTGGTTGCAAACTTAACAGCTTGTGAGTGCTGTGCTTTATGACAACCAGTGCCTGTATGTATGGAGGTTCTTGTTCATGAGTTAGTCTCAGAGCACAATTAAATCTTTTTTCTCTTCTCTTACTTCCTAGGGCTCAAGGGTGCTTGTTGATGCACGAGACAAGCTTGGCATTCCTTGGCAGCACTCTGAAAATGAAAAGCATGGGATGTTCCTGATGGCCTTCGAGAATAAAGCAGGGCTTCCTGTGGAGCCTGCCACCTTCCAACTGTATGTGCCGGCTCTGAGCGCACTCTGGGGGGACTCTGGGATCCAGGAGGCTTTCAGCCGAAGGAGCGAGTTCCAGCTGGTGAGTGAACCTCCTGCCTTTACCTCTTTCTTTTTTGTTTGTTTTTTGTTTTTTGTTTTTGAGACAGGCTCTCACTGAGTTGTCCACGCTGGGCTTGAATTTCTCATCCTCTTCCCTCTACCTCCCAAAGGGCTGAGATTATAAGTGTGCATCCATGCCTAGCTTAAGTGATTATTTTACCCTTTAATAGAATTTCATTAAAAACTATAAAGCCATAGGCAAACTGTACATTGCAGTTGATCCTGTCACCGAGCACAGTGGCATTACCGGGTGTGGTGATGCACACCTGTAATCCCAGCACTGGAGAGGCTGAGGCAGGAAGGATCACCATGAGTTTGAGGCCAGCCTGGGCTGCATAGGAGTTTAAGGCCAGCGTGGACTACACAGCAAAACCTTGCCTCAAAAAACAACCAAAACATTGCTATAGAAGCTAATATTCAGGAACAAAAACACACAGAGAAGCCAGTTAAGCTACTTGAATGGTTCAGGAAAAAGCACAATTCACTCTAGCTAAATGCTTTGTTCAAGGAAAAAGAAAAGTTTTTAAAATATGGAACACTGGTGCAAGTGGGGATCTTCTTCATGGTAGGAAATCAGTGTCCCCTGCATACAGCTCTCTACCTGGGGTATGCGGGTGCAGCAGACCCTGAGCATTTCCAGGTCAACCTTGGAAGCATCTGGCTCCTTTCATGTTCTGTTCCCTTCAGATTTGATGCTTCGGCCTTAAGGTCTGCAAGTTGTAAAAAGGCTGGTCAGTTTAGTCATCTAGACTGTGTTAGCATAGGAATCTATAAACAGAAAGTATGGGGTTTTACATGTTTGCCATTTGGTTTTGCCTAACTGCCTTTAGTGTTGACAGTGTGCAAAGAGAAGTACTGATCTTCTATGACCAGAACAGGTGTGCACAGCTGACCCTGATGCACACCCAGGGTGTCTGGGCTCTGGAAATGCTGCTGGCCTCTTCATGTCTTTACCTTGAGCGAACAAATCCCAACTTTCATGTCATTTGTCCATGGCTTTCTTTTGCGGTTTTGCTGTAACATATATTTATTTTTAAGCAATAGAGCCATGAGTTTTACAGATTTTCAAACTTTAAATGAATAGTTTCTTCTTGTATCTAGTCTTCTGGGACTTGCCTTTGTCACTCAGCAATTTGAGATTTACTCACATGGTTTTCCATTTTCTCTGCTGCATAATGTTCCATCACGTGAATATGCTGGGACTAGCCCTCTCCTGTTGGTACACTTCTAGATTGTTTCCTGTTTTGCTGTTGCAAACAAACTCCTATGATCTTTCTTGTCTTCTCCAGATTCACTGGCTCAAGGGTTCCTGTAGGATGTATATTGTACAATATGATTGCCAGGTTATGGGTGTGTTTATCTCCAAATAGACACAATATCACCAATTTCCAAAAATGGCTGTAGCAGTTATGCTTCCACAAGAATACAGGAATTTCAGCTGTTCCACATACAGGCCAGCATTTAATGTTAGCAGACTTAAGTTTTTAATTGCATCTCATTATGGTTTTATGGAAGTTGCCCTGAGTTTACTAGCTCTAGCTCTTTGGTTTCTCTTCTGGGATGCCTGTTGTATCTTTTGCTCATTTTTTTCCTTTCCTATTGAGTAGTTTTTATTTTCTTGTTTACCCATGAGGCTCTGCAGATAGTTTGCTAATCATCCTTTCAGTTCAATTTCCACATAAGCTTCACCTCATTTCCCATGATGCTAACATCTTACCTACCCAAGTACAGTGATCAAAATGAAATGTTGGGTACAATACAATTAATGTACTATAGACTTTATTGATTGATTGATTTTTTGGTACCGGGAATCAAACTGATATAAACTTTATTTAAATTTAACCTATTTTTCCCTCTGATGTCCCTCTTGTGTGCAGGGACCAGCCCTGAATTCCCCATTGTGGTGAATTGTGTGTTCCCTTGGTCTCCGTTGATTTGTGACAGCTCCTTGGTTTCTCTTTGTCTTTCATGACCTGGACACCTGTGGACCACGGGCCAGTTACTTTGTAAAAGTATCTGGGTCTTTCTGTTGTTTTCTCATCACTAAAGGGAGGCAATGCATTATTTGGCAAGAAAACCACAACAATGACACTGTCGCAAGCCCAGAGCACCCTACCAAGTGATACATGGTGTGGACAAGTCTAGCTACTGGTGCTATGAGCCTTGGTTATTTGGTCAAGGCAGTGCCTGCCAGCCATCTCACCTGGAAAGCTGCTATTTTTTTTTTCTCTATTATTAGTAGAAATCTTGAGAAGATGCTTTGACACTATGCCTATGTTCTGTTTCCTCCTTAAGATTTTGCCCACTAATTTTATTTTTAATGCATTTTTATTGGTACCTTTCAGATATACATAATGATGACATTCATCATAAGGAATTTGCACTTGTATATATCTTTTTCTTATTTTCCCATTCCCCTCCCCTCCCTTCAGTCCCTCTTCCCCTCTTTATTTACAAAAGCTTTGTTTACAGCTTTTTCCTTCTATTCTTTTTTTGTCCCTTCCTTCCTTTCCCCCTCTCCGTCCCTTGTTCCCCTTCTCATTGAATATTTTCTTCCCATTTCCCAATATCTGTTATACGTTTTGGTCCTTACCTACATTTTCAGTTTCTCATACTAGAGAAACAATGAGGTATTTAAACATACGTATCCAGTTTATTTCACTAAAGAGTGTGGTCTCAAGGTGCATCCATTTACCTAGAAATGTCTCAGGCTTATCCTGCTTTATGGCAGAGTAGTACCCAATTGTATCGAAACAGCACATCTTCTTTATCCATTCATCAGTTGATGAGCATTTGGCTGTTTCAAAGATGTAGCTATTATAAATTGTACTGCTATAAACATGGGTGTGCATATATTGCTGTGGTATGATGCTTTTGATTCTTTCAAGAAGATACCAAGAAGGGAAATAAGTGGGTCAAGTGGAACTTCTAATTTTAGTTTTTTGAGGAATCTCCACACTGATTTCCACAGTGGTTACACAGTCTACATTCCCACCAACAGTGGAGAAGGGTTCCTTTTTCCACATTCCTGCCAGCATTTGTTGCTGGTTGATTTCTTGGTAGTAGCCATTCTTTGTAGAGTGAGATAGAATCTCAGTGTTGTTTTAATTTGCATCTCTTGAACACTCAGGATGTTGAACATTTTTTTCATATATTTATTTGCCATTTCCACTTTTTCATCTGAGCAATATCTGTTCATTTCAGTTTTTGTCCATTTAGTGTGATCCTTGTTGATTTACCATATATGACTTTTATCAGATTGAGGTAAAGACTGTCTATTCCATTTTTCTGGAATTTTTTATCAGTGGTGTGCTGGACTTTGTCTAACACTTTTTCTGCATCTATTCAGATGATCGTAGGGTTTTTGTCTTTGGCTCTATTAATATGGTATATTACATTTATTGGTTTTGGTGTATTGAACCATCACTGCATCCCTGGGATGAATCCCACTTGGTCATGGTATATGACCAAATCTTGATTCTGTTTACTACTATCTTTTTGAGGATTTTTCCATCTATGTTCATGAGGGAGATTGGCTTGTAGTTCACCTTTTTGGTTGAATCCTTCTCTGGTTTGGTATCAGGTTAATGCTTACTTCCAGGAATGAATTTGGGAGTACCACTTCCCTTTCAATTTCATTAAAGACTTTGAGAAGTAATGGTATTAGGTCTTCTCTAAATTTCTTCTAGAATTCAGCAATGAATCCATCAGGGCCTGGGATTTTCTTTGTTGATAGGTTTTTAATTATATCTTCAATTTCATTGACTGATATTGGTTTATTTAGAATTTTTATATCTTCTTGATTCAGCTTTGATAATTCATATGTATCTAGGAATCTGTCCATTTCTTCAGTGTTTTCCATCTTATTAGAGTAGAGGTTCTCAGAGTAGGTATTGGTGATCTTCTAGATTTCTGCAGAATCTGCTGTGATTTTACCCTTTTCATTCCTAATTGCATGGATTTGAGTATTTTCTTTCCTTTTTCTGATAAGGTTGGCTGAGGGTTTCTCAGTTTATTTAATCTTTCAAAGAACCAACTCTTGACTCGCTGATTCTTTGTATTGTTTTCTTAGTCTCCATTGTATTAATTTCTGCTTGGATATAATTTCCTCCCTTATATGAGCTTTGGGCTTGACTCACTCTTCTTTTTCTCGAAGGTTGAGGTTCAACATTAGCGTGTTTATTTGAGCTATCTCTGTTTTCTGATACGGGAATTCACTGCTGTAAATTTCCCTCCTGGAACTGTTTTCATTGTGTCCCATAAGTTCTAGTATGTTGTATTGGCATTATCATTTAACTGTAGAAACTGTCTAATATCTTCTTTAATTTCATCTGTTACTCATTGGTTGTTTAGGAGGGTATTATTTGATTTCCACATGTTTATGAAGTTCTTATGGTTTCTTTTGCCATTGATTTCCAATATCGGGCTGAGGATATAGCTCAGTGGCACAGCACCTGCCTGGCAAGTGCAAGGTCCTGAGTTTGATTCCCAGTATGTTACATGTATTACAAGTGATGATGATGATGATGAAGATGATGATTTCCAATTTCATTGCACTATGGCCTGATAATATGCATGGGATAATTTCAGTTCTTTTGCATTTACTTAAGTGTGTTCTATGAGCTAGTATGTGTTCTATTTTGGAGAACATCCATCAGCTGCTGAGAAGAATGTGTATTCTGATGTTGTGGAATGGAATACTCTATAGACATCTACTAAGTCCATTTGTTCAGAAGTTTGGTTCAGTTCTGAAATTTCTTCATTGAATTTTTTTTTTTTTGGTCTAGTTGATCTATTTGTGACAGCAGGGTATTGAGGTCCCCCGTTATAATTGTATTAGTGCTTATTTGATTTTTCATGTTCATTAATACTTGTTTTATATAGTTGGGTGCACTAGTATTTGGTGCTTATATATATTTATGATATTCTTCTTGGATTGTTCCCTTTACAAGGATGTAGTGACCTTCTTCATCTCTCTTAATCAATCTTGGCTTGAAATCTAGTTTGTCTGCAAATAAAGTAGCTACCTTGGCTTTTTGCTGGTTTCCTGTCACATGGAGTATGATTTTCTATCCTTTGACTCTCAGTTCATGAATTTCTTTTTCAATTAAATGTGTTTCTTGTATGCATCATATTGTTGGATTTTGCTTTTTGATGCATTCTGATGCCTGTTTCTTTCGATTGGCAAATTGAGACCATTTACATTGATGGTTATAACTAATATGTATTGGCTTATCCTTGTCATGTTATTTTCCTGTTGTTCCCTTTTTTTCCTTCTGGTTAATTGCTTGCCTTGCCTAGTGGATTCATTCTGTTGGGGTTCATGGAGTTGTAGTCCTTGTTATCTCTTTCTAGAATGTCCTTCAGAACATTTTGGAGTGCTGGTTTGATGGTTATGAATTTCTTCAGATGTTCTTTGTCATGGAAGTATCTTATTTCTCCATCAATTTTGAAATACAGTTTTGTAGGATGCATTAATCTGGGTTGGACATTGTTTTCTTTTAGGATTTGAAATACTTCGCTCCAAGCTTTCTTTGATTTCAGGGTTTGTGTTGAGAAGTCTACTGTGATTCTGATGGGCTTTCCTTTATAGGTGATTTGTTTCTTTTCTTTAACAGTTTTTAATATTCTATTCTTGTGTTGAATTTCTGAAAATCTTGACTATTATATGCCTTGGTGTAGATTTTTTTTAATTATAACTATTGGAGTTCTATATGCCTCACTTACAGTATGACAGATTCTTTTTCCATGCTTGAGAAGTTTTCTGCCATTACTTCTGTGAACGGGTCTTTTATGTCATTGGTGCTCTCTCTTGCTTTTTCATTGATTCCAATCAGTCTTACTGTTTTTTGCAGCATCTAGCAGCTATTGTATTGATTTTTCATGATCCCTTGTTATTTTTAAGAAATCTTTCTTTTCATGATCACTAACCTCAATCCTGTCTTCTGTATCTGATATTCTGTCCTCACATTGGCTCATTCTGTTACATATACTTTCAGTGGAGTTTTTAATCTGGATATCCGTTTGAATGTGTTTGATGGATTCCATTTCCTTCCTATGGTGGACATTCATGGTTTCCATCATTTTCCTAAGCTCCTCTATTTTTTTTTTTAATCTGTATCTGCTCTAGAGTCTTGTATCTGCTCTGAATCTTTCATTATGGTCACCATCTCTGTAGTTATCTGAGAAGTTATTTCTGATTTTATTTTTTCTAGAGCCTCATTCAACTGCCTTTTTAACTTGCACTATTACTACTTGAAAGAGTCCAGGTGGGTGACTTTTGAATTGTTCCACCTCATTGCCCCCTGGGTTTGTCTTTGGTGAACTGGAAGTCTGGGCTTGCTTTTTGCTTAACTGTCTTATATTTTCTGTTTTGTTCTGTTGTTTTTGTTTTTTAGTTTAATTCCTGGGTTGATGCTTGTAAATTGCATTTGGCAAGTAGCTTTACTGCTACTATTTAGAACCCTTAGGAAATGACTCCTTTTCAGAGATGTCTTCCAGGTGTAGCTGGCTTTTGGGTTTTGAGTCTGTTGTAAGATCCTACCTCTTCAATTTTGGGGAGTTGAGAAGTTGCTACCTTTTTGGCCTAGCCCTTGATTGTTTGGCACTGGCCTATAATATTGTTTATGACACTTAGGCAGTATCAGTCTTGGGATACCAGGAAGAACAACTGATTAGAACAGTTATGTCACCTTGGCTAAGGTAGTACAATCAGCAATAACAATAGCATCAAACACAGCCTAGAAAATAACAAAATTGTACTATTAATTTGCCACCTTTAATCATATGAAGTAAATTTGTGGTTACATAACAAAATCTAAAACAAACCAGAAAATTGTATACAATAAATATGCCCTCAATATGGCAATTTTACCCTTAGAGAAGAAAATTTAAAAGGGGCTGGGAAGGGGAGCAGAATAGAAAAAGAAGAGATTAGAAGCAAGGCTAGAGGACAAAGGAAGATTATGCAAACTTTGGGAAACTGGTAAAGAAGACAGGAGAGAAAGAAGGAAGAAATAAAAACAAAAACAAAGGCTGGTCGTGGTAGTGCATGCCTGCATTCTCAGTACTCAGGAGGCTGGGGCAGGAGGATCCCTGCAAGCTCAAGGCCAGCCTGGGCTACAAAGTGAGTTCAAGGCCAGCCTGAACTGTGTAGTGAGACTCTGTCTCAAAAAAGCAAAAAAAAAAAAAAAGGACATAAATAAGTAAGTATTTATACTTCTCATTAGCCTTGGGGCTGGGAATATAACTCAGTGGTGCAGTGCCTGCCTAGCAAGCATAAAGTCCTAAGTTTGATTCCCAATACCTGCAAAAAAATAATAATGAAAATAAGAACAGAACAACAAAACTAGAAACAATGTTCACATTCATATAAAAAGAACAAACAATAAAGAAAATAAAACAAAAACAAGAAAAGAAGAAAAACAATGTCCACTTCAGGGCATGTCTCTGCTGTCACTAGTAGACAGAGTGGGAAGACAACCCAGATCCATGGTGATTAATCCAGCAGGCCAGCGATAGATTTACAGCAGGGTAGTAGATAATCCCAGCAAGCCTGCACCTTTAGTTCCATTGCAGTTTAAGCTGGTTTCTGGCTATGAGTCTGGAACCCAGTTTGTTTGGCCTGCAACACTCCGTGCACCTCCTGCCGGCTTGAACTCAGTTCAGCCGCACCCTGACCCTGGGAGCCACTAGGTAGAGCCAGCCCATACCTGCTCAGAGTTTTGAGCTCAGTTCACCTCTCTCCAGGATGGCTACTGGCCAATCTCTCTCTCCTAGAGGTCATCTGAACCCAAATAACTCACCATTCACTGCAGTCTACTCCATCCACTACTGTGCTTCACTGGTATATTTCTCTGTGGAGCCCTCTGGGGTCGCCAGTTGTCACCATGCATCTGCAGGTTCAAGCCACTCCTTCCGTGAAATGCTTCAAGGCTTAGGGAGAAAGCTCTGCTTGCCACCTCCTTCTTCTGCATTGAGGTCTGTCTCTGCTCTCCCTGTGGGCTTCAGTTCTTGCCTCAGATCCTTGCTGGGTCCCAAGGACCCACTTCCCTACTTCCCTTCCTCACATTGCTGTCTATATTCAAGCATTTACACACCAAGTCTTGGAGAGGCTGTTTCGCTGCTGTTTATCACTCTGCCATCTTCCCAGAAGTCCCTGCCGCACTAATTTTAATGTCTATTTGAGGATCTTAAAGACGATATTTTTAGCAACCCTGTAATCCCAGCAGTGGAGAGACTGAGGTAGGAGAATCACAAGTTTAAGGCCAGCCTGGTCTATAAAACAAGAGCCTGTCTCAAGAAAAAACATTTTACCAGCCCTTTTTCATTTTCACATTCAGCAGTTGAAGGGAAAGAATACAAAGAAATATAAGATGTTGACATACAAAAATGGTCTTCTTAAGGACAAGAATGTAAGAAGTGACTGGGAGAACGCAAGTTAGAATCTAAGGGTAGATTTGGGTGAAGTCTTTTTCCCCATAAACTCACATGGCCAGGGAAAGAAGATTCAAGTCTATTTAGAACTGGAATTGGAGTGGAAATTGCTACTATCAATTGAGTATTTACCAAAGAAGGAGACAGAAACATCCAGCGCTAATTGCTTACAACTGATGTGTAATAAGCAGTCATTTCATCTAGGACATTTGTATGCTGGGGTGGTTTTATCAGAGTTATCATTTACCATGTTCCATTAAGCATAATGTTTTAGGGCTGGGAGGGAACCCCAGCTTAGAAAGTCAAGCCCTCAGATTGTTTCAGTCTTGGAAATAAGCCAAGAGGTTAAGATTTGGCCAAAACCACATTGTCTGGTAATCACTGTGAGAGATTTGGGCCTCAGAGTCCGGCCTGCTTATTTCTCCCTGTATTTGCTCATACCCGTTAGTGGAACACCTACTATGTGTTAGACACTGTTCTGTGTGTTAGGAATACAGCAGCAAATAAGACCAAACGTGTTTGTCCCCAGAGAGCTTTGAATCTTGATGTAAACTTGACATATGATTAGGCTTCCACAGGGTGGGTTCACAG
Organism: Chinchilla lanigera; assembly: GCF_000276665.1. NCBI lineage: Eukaryota > Metazoa > Chordata > Mammalia > Rodentia > Chinchillidae > Chinchilla > Chinchilla lanigera. Next base: position 12,584,271 of record NW_004955460.1, read on the forward strand.
TTCTCTTCATGCTGTGCTTCAGACAGCAAGACTTTTTAAATCTATATCTACCAGAAAAGTACACTGCTCAAATCATTATATATTTTTAAAGGTAATAGGACCAAAAGCAAGTATGACCATGTTATATTCTTGTGTGTTTGGTAGTGGGTATAGGTGTGGGTATTACTCCTATATTTCATACATTTTTCATATTTTTCAAAATACAGCATTTTATTATAAAAGTAGCCAGACAATAGGCCCTAATAGTCATTGTCATCAGGACACACCATCACCCTGAAATGTCAGGAGCATAGTTATCTTCATTCCCTGTGCTCTGTAGTTGTCCTGGCTTCTCTCCTCTAAATCTTTTCCTTCATGTCACAAATAAACATTTCCAGGGCAGTGTTTCAGCAACTTGTTTTTGCTTCTTTTCCATCCCAGCTGGCAGAATTCAGAGCCTTTGACAGCTGAGAGTGCCGTGGGCCAGGTGGCCGCCCTCCCTATCCCTCTGCTGCTTTAGACTTTCCCCCATTCCAGCCAGAGAGAGACAAAAGCAAAAGAAAAGACTAGATCTGGTGACCACCTTGTGACAGCCTTTGTCCCCTGAGACAAAGAGGAGACACCTCGATGGCTTTTTCCCAAGCCCCTCAGTACTGCATGCTCACTGGCATGCACTGCCATTCAAGGCCAGCCTGGACTACAGTGTTGATGTCATGTCTGTGGCCCAGTGACAGAGGAAGGAAGGTGACCTTGCCACATCAGACCTCAGCTCTTAAACCCCAGCAAAAGAAAACAGTAGGAACTCAACAGAGAGGTTTCTGTCATTACTGCCACAAAGACTATCTTTTTATGTTCCTCTTTTTAAATAAAAGAGAATTTAGAATTTTTTTCAGCATGGCATGCAGATGGTCACCAGTGTGCTTACAGTACAGCATATGGGTGTTACTACCATGAATTATGTGCATTCAGTTATTCATTTTAATCTGGGGATCTAGTGAATTAGAGTGGTCTGACCTGGCTGTGTAGGCTGTCTATAGTGTCCAGCACCTGGTCTGCCCATGATAGTGACTTTGCACATCATGGTTCATCCTGCCAGGCCACATGCTGGCTGTTCTTCCAGTCCTTCCAGTGGGTCCTTCCTGGGTGCCAGGAACTGTATGCCAAGTCCTAGTTCCTCAAAGAACTGATAATGAAGACAGATATGCATTCAAATAATTGCAGAGAGCCAGGGGGATAGTTGGGATGAGGAAACAGAGAGAGACAGAGATGAAACCTGAGAAAGCTGTGGACAGTGGCAGAAGCTGCACCCTTTGGGACCAGGCAAGCTGTGGGGGACCCCTCAACTCAAGCTAACTGAATCCATAAAGCAGCTTTCCTGGCTGGGGATAGACAAAGTCCAGGGATGGAGGGTGAAATGGAAGAAGCTGTGTAGCTGTGCCTGCAGAAGGGTAGCAGCAGGGCAAGAGCTCATAAGGAGACAGAGAGGAGCGAAGAGGGCCAGGCACGTAGCCAGGCAACGCTGCCCATGGGTTGGTTAAGCACGGGACAGCTCTGCATTGGTACTGGGCACTGAGAGAGAAGAGGCAGGATGGAAAGGAAAATTTTTCTGTGGCCTTTTGGCCTGAGCCCTGTGGACTTAGATGCAGGAAGTGAGATACCAATAAGGTATAAAGAGCAGAAAATAACTGATCCAAGTTAGTTTTTTTGGGAGCCCCAGTGAGTGGTATAAAGGCCAGATAGAGAGGCAGGGCTGCCCAGCTCCCTGAGAAGCCAGTCAGGCGGCTGGGAGGGCTGGCACCAAGGTGCAGTGGTTTTGATGCTCAACTTCATGTTTATAGCTTGCCTTGACTGGTGATTTCTAACTTGGTTTTGGCATAACCTCTTGCTTCTTAACTAGTTAATTGTGATCATCACCACCATACTTTCCTTCACACCTGCCATGTGAGCAGCCTGGGAAATCACTCGGTACAGGGTAAATCTCCCGGACAGCAAATGGGTATCATCTTTTATGATATGCTCTTGAAATTGTGACCAGTTAACTAAATGGAATGGCCAGCTTGTTGCTATGGGCTGGTTGTGCCTATCAGTGCTCTGAGGATGGAACAAGTTATCCCAGGAGTTTGAGACATCTCTGACCACATGTCCATGACAGCTGAGCACCTCTTTGGTCTGGAGCTGGGGAGCCTCACTCAGATACAGGTGCTGTGTATGGACTGGCTGGTCTCCTGTGCTTTCCTCAGACACTTCTTGCTTCCTACTTCTCAGATGTTAAGTCATTTGACTGTGAATGTGTCTTATATCCTCTCAGTTCTTATTCCAGAGTGGCAGGACTTCATGCCTTCTTAAGAGGCCTTCCCTTTCAGTGTTGGAAGGTGCAAGTGGCAGCTCCTCCAGGGTCTAGGTTGTTAGCCCTACTTTCTCTCTTCCTTCTCCAACCCTCACCCAGTGTTTTGGGCTTTTGAGGAGCCAAGGTCCATAGAAATATGGCTTACAAGTTCTCAGGCTTGGAATGCTTTCTGGTAAAGCTCTGAGATAAAGTGGTGTCAATCTGTACTATGTGACAGTTGTGTCTTTTCAGAAGACAGTCACCTATCAAGATGGCTTGACAAGCCCAGGTCATTGTGCCTTTGGAAACTTGGTATACTTTGCTGATAGTATTTTAACTGACTTTTAAAATGGTGCACCTGAGCTTTTTAGTCAACTTTTGAGACACTAGCAGGCTGGGCTAACAGAAGAGGAAGAGGTTTGTAGCTGGAGTAACTTAGAATGTTCTTGGGCCACAGGAAACAAAGTGACTTTCACAGAAAGGTAGGTTTGTGTATTTTCCCTGAGTGCCATTCCTCTTTGGAGAGACTTGCAGTGTGGTAACTTGATGGTCACTGTCAGATACTCAGGAAAGAGTGTTTTTGCAGTTGATGTGAGACCTAGAACAGCATCAGTGCCTGTCAAATGGCAGGTTACATTCCATGTTGTCTGGGGACACCATAAGTATTCTCCATGTGTCCCTGTGGGCTCTGTGAATCCAGTTGTGTGTCTGCCTGTGTGTTTCACCTAGGCCCACCTAGGAGTAGTAGCAGTCCTTTGTAGGGTAATTCTTTGCCTTTTCCATATTTCTTGTCTTCTCTGTTACAGACTTCTTTCTCCCTCCATACTTGATTTTTTTTTTTAAGTTCTTTATACAATCCAAGATTTTAGACTAGAAAAAAAAAGTAAAAGCAGGAGTGCCGATGAGGACAAGGCACAAGCTTTTGGTGGTGTTTCTACATTGAAATGGTTGGAATAATTCAAAACTCCACTTTGTAGCTGTGTGGGTCTCCTGCTATGCAGCAGATAAAATATAGAGAGCCCTTCCCAGTTCTTGTTGTGGCCCAGGAAGTTTACATTTGTAATCTCATGAAAAGTTATTGGAATTCTAGTGAGTTAATTCCAGTCTACCACTTCCAGTGCAATCCATGGTGAGAATAAAGACACTAAGGCACATTTGTAGTTATGGGGAGCCAAGGGGTCCTACATGGCTATCCAGAAGAAAGGCCTCAACCAGGGCCGAACCCAGGTTTCATTACTTTGTGAAGAAGGGAGTGGCTTGAGGATGAGTGACTGTGAGAATGGCAGAAAGTAGGTGAGTGCTGTGAGCTGAAATCACCTCTGCAATATGCAGAGAGAGGGATATGCAGAAAGAGTAATCTGCATAACACAACTGAGACAGTATCCAATGTTTTGGGGTTGATGCTTCAGCCCTGATGTGTAATCTTTCAAGCTCCAGAAAGTCATAGCCTCTATCTCAAGACTGAGACTCTGTCCCAGATGACAGTGTGGAGCGTTGGCTCTTCATTCCTTCCTCTCCCAGCTCACACATGGGAACAGTGGCTGGGGATCCGGGAAACACTGCCTGCTGTCTTCAGAGACTACCATCAGCACCTCGGCTGGACCGATATGCATTGCTTAGAGCCAATTGAATGGATAAGGAAAAGTCCTAGTCAGCTCCGTAGGTATCAGTACATGGAAATAAGGTCAGGAAACAGTTCTTGTCCTTCAAGGAGAGTCACCCAGGTGGTCCTCCAGAATACAAGTCTCCCTAGTACTTGTGCCATTGCTGTTCGGTTTGGTTGCATGTGGCTGAAACCCAAGTCAGCATAGAGGCCCAAACATAGTCATCTTTTCCCTCTCAGAACGAAGCCCTGAGGTAGCCAGCCCAGGCATGATACAGGGTCTGTGTCCAGCCTTTTCTAGTGTCCTGTGTCACAGCTCCTGTTCTCAGGTGTGGCCATCAAACTACATTCCAGACCAACAGAAACAGGTGGGAAGAAGAGTCCTCCCTTTACTGTTAGGGTGGCTTCCTGGAAGCACTGTCCGCTTCCTCCTCAGGCTCATCACCTGGAGCTTGGCCACATGGCCACACCTGCAGAGAGGGTGCCAAGTGTGCATTTATGGCTTGCAAAATGTCCCTAGGAGGAGAGCTGGAGTGGGGTCAGGGAAGCCCCTGGCAGCCTTCCCAGGGCCTCTTTTGGTCTTTTCCTGCCTTTTCCTGATCTGACACCAAGGAGGTAAGCGCATCATGCAGAGCCCATGTGCAAGACATCACAGTCGGGCTGTGATAAGTCACCTTACCTGTCCTTTGCTGGGTAAGAAGGAAAGCAGTTATACATGAGAGTCTGTGAGGTATTCTCCCAGCTAGTGGAGATGAACCACAAGTAGTCTTGTGCATCTACATCAATTTTATGCAATTGGTTCGATTCATAAATATCTGTGGAGGGCCACTGTGTGCCTGCTGTTATGAGCACTGGGGGAGTAGTAGCAGACCAAGACCCATGCTCATATGGATAAGAGGAAACCAAGCCAGTACATCAATGTGTGCATTACAGAAAGCTCAAGCCAAGCCCCGGGGTAGAGAGAGTGAGGAGGGGAGATCTAGACAGATATGTAGGTGGGCCAGGGGGTTTCTTCAGCAAGTTCTTGCTTCTGTGGTTCTCCCCCAACTTTGTTTTCTCTTTTTTTTTTTTTTTTTTTTGGTTTTTCTCCGGTTTTGGTTTTTGTTTTTCTTCTGGTCCCAGGAATCGAACTCACGACCTTGCGCTTGCCAGGCAGGCACTGTGCCACTGAGCTAAATCCCCAACCCCCTGCTAGTTTCTTTTTTGTAAGAAGCTTTTTACTCAATATACATCTGTATTTTGTTTTTGCTTTTTGTTTTTTAAATCAGATTTTATTGGAATATTTTAGATATACATAATGATCACATTCATC
>NW_004955460.1:12589590-12720386 GCF_000276665.1 Chinchilla lanigera
ATATTTGTTGAATTAAATGTTTTTTTTTTGTTTTTTTTTTTGGTTTTTCTCCGGTACCGGGAACCGAACTCACGACGTTGCGCTTGCCAGGCAGGCGCTTTTGCCGCTGAGCTAAATCCCCAGCCCCCTGTTTTCTCTTCTTTTATGATAATCAAGTTGAGAATATGGCCATAAATCCAGGTAACACTTTCTGTTTTTTCTACAGTTTGGAATAGCCATGAGACTAAGTGTTGGGTCTTACCCTTAAAATGAATGGAGTTCACCCCATCCTGTCTCCTACTTCCTAATGGCTACCTAGTGTCAAGGGTCTGGGTGGTCTGTAAAAATTACAAGTGGAAGCAGCACCCAGTGTGTGGCAGGGCACCCTAGCCCACCTTGTTTGGCTTATAGTCCTAACCAAGTCACTTTCTGGAAAGCTCCAAAGGGGGTGTCTGGGTGAAGGGAGATGTATGTTCGAGTGAGGTACACTTTGCACATGCAAAGGCCTGAAGGCATCAGTGTCCTATGTCCCAGAGTGCGGAGAGGCTGGGATGAGACAGAGCCTTGGGAGTAGACAGGTGAGAGGTGACAGATCCCCAGCAGGTCCACATTGTGAAAGATTCATGATGCACTGGAACTACAGATCTGAAATTACTATCTGAGTTTAAGTTTGGTACTGTGTATATATGTGACAGCTTTGAACATCCAATTAAATTAACTTTCTTGGTGTGACTCATAGTAGAAATGTAGTGTTCAATTCAGAAGGACTTAAAAAGCTAACCAAACCCATCCTGTGTCTGATAGGAAACCATTGGAGGCCTGAGAGGAAATTTTCCTGATGTGACAAAAACATGGCCTGTCTCAGATGAGAGTGGGAGACTTGGGCAACTGAGAAGGACTGTGCTGGCCGAGCTCTACCTGGGAGCAGACAGGAGTCCCTCTGGGAGCACTTCCTGTGCTGGGATGACTGTGTCTCTGCCAGTGTTGGCCTATCCCCTTACTTCATTAACACCGAAATGTGTACATGATAGCCTTTAGAAACCCAGGTCCTGTGGAACACATTGCTTCACGGCTATACCTCTGGAGGGTTACCAGCCTGTGACACAGTGGCCCTGCGGTGGTAGTGTGATGTGTTGAGAATACTCTTGTGATAACAAGACCAAAAACCTAAAAGAAAAGAATAATGGGTTTGATTCTATGAACATTTGTAATTTTTGTCAAAAGTCAGCATGAAGAAAATTACAAATGACAAATTAGGTGGAAAATTGCAATATAGAAAGGAAGTGTTTCTTTTCATTTTAAGAAAGCATGAGAGCTGATGATAATATAGCTCAGCAGCACAGCACCTGCCTAGCAAGCACAAAGTCCTGAGTTTGATTGCCGGTACAAAAAAAAAGAAGGAAAAAGAAAGCAAGCATGTAAAACAACCACAGGAATGAGCAAACTCTCTCTTTTCTCTTTTTTTTTTTTCTTTTTCCTAGACTAATGTTCAAACCCAGGAGTGCTCTATCACTGAGCTACATCCCTAGTTCTTTTTTTTTTTTTGAGACAGGATCTTGCCAAATTGCCTGTGCAGAACTCAAATTTGCAGTCATCCTGAGAGTGCTGGGATTACAAATATGCAACACCACACCCAGCTGAGCAAGCTCTTATGAAGCAGTAAAGGAGGGATTAATCCTCCATAGAAAACTGAGTGAAAAAAGAAACAAAGACCACTAACCTAACTCCTAATCATGGAAATACAAATTAAAGTGATCACAGTGTAACGTTTTTTGTTGGTTAGATTGGTAGTAATTTTAGAGAATAGTACTCCAGGCAGATTGACCAGCAGGAGATAGGTACCATCCTACATAAGTGCTAATATAAAGTGCTGAAGGTTCCCATTTTGGGTCAAAACATAGCATGTTCTCTTCCCTGACAGTAATTCACCCTTCAAGGATTTTATCCTAAAGCAGTAATTGTAACATTTCCAGCTTCTAGCTATAGTGAAGTAGTTATCCAAAGACCTGCTGAAAATAACATAAAATGCTAGATAAAATGTTAAAAATAACTTTACAAAAGCCTCTAAGTGCCAGCAGGATTATAAGGGGTGAAAGCCCTGAGAGTCAGTGGAGCCCTGGCAGCTGTTGTCATCAAAACTCTGAACCTGAGCTCTAGTTTTTGATAATCTTTGGGGGAATCTCAAAAGGGGATGGAAATTTAAGATTGTCATAATTGGGGGATTGGGCCAGAGACCCCCTTATAATGGGCTGAGACCACAGAGGGCAAGGATGAGCCAAAAGTGAACTCACAAAATAGAGACCCAGTGTAAGAGGACGAAATAAAAGCCACCACAGGCTGGCTGATCCAGGGACTTGTCACACAGATACACACCAGAATAGTGCATGCCAACCCATGTGCTGCAGATTTAAGGTGACACCAAGCAGGTAATATGCAACACACCTGGGAGAGGCAAATAGAAACCCTCTCTAAAAAAAACAACCCTTGAATTCCAAACCTGCAAGATTCCCCACAGATGTTTTTAAGGGCTGGCTTATATCGCAGGGATGGCCACACTCACAAGGAAACTAGGCAGTGCCAGTGTTCGAAGGACAGAGCGGAACTGTGTGCAGCCCTCAGGGAGAGGGCCTGTGAGACACAGCTGTGCTGAATGTGCTTTTTTCCTCTTAATTTTGAGACAAGGCCTCGCTGAGTCCCTAAATTGCCCAGGTTTGCACTGCTCCTGCCTCAACTTCCAAGACTTAATGTGTTTAAAGAAATAAAAGTTAGAAAATATCTGTGAGGAAAACTGGACACTGTTGAAAGTGGTGTTTTAAAAATCTTAAAAGCAGTTATAGAAAAAGGTAGAGGTGGACTTTATGGACTTTCAAGGAGTAAGAGTTTGACTGTTTTCTTCCCCGAAGCTGCACAGAAATCAGAGCGTAATGACACCTTGAGATGGTGTCTGTGAGACAGCTTCACAATCACTCTAGAGTTGTATAACATGAGAGCAGAGACCAGACACTTTCACACCAGGTCGGAGAGAGGTGACCAGTACCAAATCCTCACTAAAGGAATCGTAAGAAAACTTCAGGCCAGAGGAAAGTGTGGACAAAAGGTTTGAAACCTGAGAAAGAATGATAACTACTTTATTTTCTCATGTTGTTCCTACTTTTGGTGTCAAATTTAAGAATTCATTGTCAAGTCTGAAGACACGAAAATTTATTCCTATGTTTTCTTCTTAGATTTAGATTATTACTTTATATTTAGAATGTTGATGCATTTTGTATTAGAGTGAGGTAGGGTCCACATCCATTCTTTTCCATGTGAACAATGAGTTGTTCCAGCATAATTTCTTGACCTCTGTTCCTTGCCCATTGAAGGGTCTTGGGTCCTTTGGCAAAAAAAATGGCCACATGCAGTGTGATCGAAATGTACAGTGAACATTTAAATTTTTAAAATGTATTACAGTAAAAGTCACATTGCCATGAATTCCCCTCAGAATACTCCCCCTAGATCTGAACACACTTACTGCATCATTCTTGCCCTTTCTGAAGCAGCTTCTGAGTGTCTTTAGGAGGCATGATCAAACGTGCAGGAAATACTGCTGCTGAGTGCCACCCAACAGAAAGGCAAGCTCATAAGAACATGGTATGTCCTCGTCCACCTAACCCACTGGGTCTGGCATCTGTGACTTCCGACTTTTCCCGAAATGATTGGAAAGAGAAACGTTTTGAACCAATTCAGAACATTGAGGCAGCCATGACAGTGCAACCAAAGACACTCACAAAACAGGATTCTAGAACTGCTTCAGAAAGGGGCAACAATGATAGGATAAGTGTGTTCAAAGCAAAGGATAGTATTTTGAGGAGGACTCATGGCAATATGTTTTTAACTGTAACAATTTTTAAAATTTAAACACTAGCCATATTTTTTTACCCCACCTTGTAGGTGTGTGGGTTTGTTTCTGGGCTTTGAGTTCTATCCCCCTGGTCAGTCCATCCATCCTGATGCAGTGCCATTCTACTATGATACTCATAGTAGAATACTTAAGACTTGAAATCCATAAGTGTGAGTCTCCCATTTTGTTTTCTTTTTCTCATTGTGGTTTTGATTTACATTCCCCAAGGCCCAATGATGTCACATTATTTTTTAAGAATAGTAAAGTGGAAGGGCCTGCCTTGTCACAGAGGTCAGCAAACTATGGCCTGTGTACTAAATGTTTTGTGACTTAGTTTCTTTTGCTCTTCCTTTTTTTTTTTTTTCCATTGGAAAAATACAGTGAGAGGCAACTACTTGTGGCCTGAAGAACCTAAAATAATTACCCACTGGTTCCTTACCAAAAAAGTTTGCAAATCTCTTCTTGATCGGATATTAAAATTTATTTTTTAAAAGGCTTTAATAACAGTGCAGTGGGGTATGGGTTCAGAATAAGGGAAGTGAAGCAGTGTGACAACCACATAGAGAGCGCTGAAACGACCCCACATACCTACCCAACTTCAAGGGGATCAGAGACTAAATATGAAAAGCAGAACTACCTTTAGGAAGTAACACTGAAGAATATTCATGATGTGGTAGAAGAAAGGATTTTTTCAGGGACTAAAAGTGCACATCCAATAGAAGGGTAATCATTTAAGTACCATCCATCGAGAACTTGTGAGCCCTTAAAGCCACTACTAGCTGAGGAGAGGGAAGTTTGCATCAGTAGCAGCCTCTGAGGCATAAGCACCCAGGTAATTTTAGGAGCTCCCACAAATCTACAAGAAGCAGGAAGTTCAACAGAAAATGGAACCAGGTACTTAAGAAGAATTTGTATCATTATATACCCATGAGTTTTACAGCATTGCTAACTCCAAGAAGTACAAAGATGTGGAGTGAGAGGAGCTCATGGACACCCAGTGCCAGTGGCTGTGTAGCCTGATGGGCCCACTCTGAAAAACAGATGGATATTATGACCAAAGTGAAAATGTGTGTTCTCCATGGCTCAGCACTCCCCCCAGGTGTGTATGCACAAAAGCATGGTGTGTTAGCGTTCATAGCAAAGTCACTCAGTATCGGGAACAGTCCACGTGTTCCTCAGCAGTGAAGTGGGCAAATAAATCGGTTTTTATTCCTGAGTATGGCAGTGCACATGAGCAGAGCTCATCAGCAGTGTTGTGAGTTCCGCAAATGATGTCTGAGTGCTAAACCAAGACATCAGACATGAAAAAAAATGCACAGTTACATTAAAAGCACAACACTGGGAATACATACATACATAATAAAAACTATAAGGAAAAGTGAAGAAGTGCCAGCATCAAGACGATAGTCACTTCTAGAAGATGGAGTGAGCGCTTTTTGGTTTATGTTTTGCAATCCTGGGGATGGAACCCAGGACCTCACATGCGCTAGGCAGGCACTTCGCCACTGAGCTACACCCAACCATGAGTGAGCATTTTTATGAGGGTACTCCTGGGGTGCTGGTCACGGCCAGCTTCTTGACCTTCGTGGTTGCAGTCTAAGGAGGAGAAGTTTAATTTGGCTTACATTTATGTCTCATGAGCATTTCCTATATTACTGTAATTCACAATAGCAAAAATTTCAAAGGGAGTATAACTAGATAAATATACAAACTTTCATGGTATTGCTCATAAAGGCAAAAACAAAACAGAAAGGAAATAGCCTAAATATTCACCAGTAGGAATAGGTTGAGTAAAATAGAGTACTGACTTCGGGGTGGATTAGAAAAGCTGAGAGACCTTGATTTGTGACATAGGCAAAAGTCCCTGGTACAGTAAGGGAGAAAGTAGGGTCAGAATCAGAAGATATCCATATTGTATTTCTGTTTAGGAAGAAAAATTGTATATATACCCAATGCACAGAAACTTAAAACCTCATGTAAATGTATTCACTGAGCCAGTCAGCTATCCTTTTTTTGTTATTATTGTTTCATGTGTTTTTACAATTGCAAATATAAGCACTTTCTAATTTTTTTTTTTTAAGACGGGTCTCTGCTACCCAGGTGGACCCTCAAACTCCTGGGTTCAAGTAATCCTCCTGAATCTACTTCCAGGTAGCTGGGACTATAGGCACACACAGCCATACCTGGCTCTTAATTATTTTTAGTTGTGCTGAAAACATATTTCTTATAATCAGAAAAGGCCATGAAAATTAGTATCCACAGAAAACCATTCTGTAAATTGTATGTTAGATTTGAAAGCAAGCTTAGAGTTCAGCTAACTCTGGTTAACCATATGTGCTATTGGTCTAAAAGTTCAAAGGGATGCGGTGTCAGCCTGTCCCAGCTCCTCCTACCTGACAGCAGGTTAGTCAGCCTCAGCAAGCAGCAAATGGAGCCTCGCTCCCAGGCTGTCTGTGTTCCCACTTCTGCATGTCATTGGAGCTGTGGTTGTGGGCCAACGGCAGTAAACCCCCCGCCTTCCCCTTCGGGTGGTTCTAGGAGAAGCAGCATCTATGGGGCCATGCATTTGTTTACCAGTCTAGGTCGCTGACACAGAATTTCTCTTGTGCTGTACACAGGCTCTAAGCTGCCAAAGAAACCCTGATTCCCCTCCTTTCTTATGGCTCAGCACCAGGGCCCAAGTCCCCACAGCACGCCCCTGATCAGAAGTGAGCTGCAGCCCCTGTGAGTGGGAGACTGGAGGTCACTCAGAGTTTCAGGGAGGAGACTATAACGTGGGGAGCAGGAGGTGGGAGGGCAGTGACAGCTGATTAAACCTCTAGTGTTGACCGCCTAGAAAGGCTGGTTACCTCCAGCCAAGGAGATGGCCCTGCTCAGGCTATTCTGAAAAATTTGCATTTGAACCATATGAAATGGTTGATTTATTAACTTTTTATGCCTTCTTGCTTTCTTTAAAAAGAAAAAAAAGGGTAAACTATGTCTCTTTAAGTCTCTTGCTACTAGACCTTTCCAGCCGAGCAGGCGCATCCCACAGTCTTTGGAGAGCACAGGGCAGGGTAGCTGCGCCATTTGTGCTGAACACTGGCTGTGAGGGAGTCTTTATGACTAAGAATTCGGTTGTGATTTGCCTTTTAATAAATAGGTCAGGAGCTGTAAGTACACAACAGCTTTGCCAGGAACCCCTCCAAAGCTTTTATCAATTTTTTCATTTCATTGCTTGAGTTCAAGGTTTAGAAATAAATCTGGGCTACTTACAGGCCTTTCAGATTCCACAGTAGTAGCGCGTTTGCATGTTTTCTGTCTTAGTTTGGGCTACTATAGCAAAATAATACAGGCAGGGGCTTGAGCAACAGACACTTGCTTCTCATAGTCCTGGAGGCTGCAAGTCCAAGCCAGGGTGCTTCAGGTCAGGCCCCTGGTACAGGCTGTCCTTTAGGCTTGCACCTTCCACCCTCTTGCTTGTCCACACGTGGAGGAGAAGAAGAGGAAGCTCTGGTGGTCTCTTCTCATAAGGGCACCAGCCCACTGTGGGGCCCACTGTCCTGGCCGATCTAACCCTAATCACCTCAGGCCCATCTCCTAGTACTACCTCATTGGGGACCAGGAAATTGGAAGAGGACACTGACTCAGTCTTTACTGGGGCTGTGATGTTGTGAAATACATCTTTGTCCTTCATCCCACCTCCAGACACCTGGCCTCACTCCCGAGGCATTCAGTTAATTGAGCTAACAGACAAAGTCCCCTCTTGTTTGAGTCTGTTTTAAGGTTCTAATGTAGTATGGGAGGTACTGTTACCTCTACATAGCCTGTGTGTTCATTCCTTTATCTCAGCTACTATTCTTTTCTCTTGCTTGTACCCAAACTTCCCCACTTTTGGGACATTGGGATGGGCTGTGGTGCTTGTCCAGGTTCTAGGTGCCTCCTTCAGTCCACTCCCACGCAGATAGGTAAAGTGACATGGGTGCAGAGCTGTGAGCTGCCTGTGCCACCAGGGAAGATCCTGTACTCACTGTTATCCTCAATATTGCTCGATGAGGTGAAACCCAAACCATGGCCATCAAGTCCTTAGGAATTCTGACATAAGGCTTTTTTTTTTTTTTTTTTCTGGTACCAGGAATCGAACTCACAACCTCACGCTTGCCAGGCAGGCGCTGTGCCGCTGAGCTAAATCCCCAGCCCCCTGACATAAGGCTTTAAAACAATCTCTAGCTTAGTTAGAAATCATCCCTGCTCCCAGTACTTTTGCAGCCCTTGGTCCTGTGGCTTCCACTTCAGGTAGCAGAAACTGAGGCAATAAAGGGAAGGAAAAAGTATGATCATTAAGCCAGCAGGCTCCCAATCCTTGTTCACAGATCCACCAAGAAACTGGGACTGTTTGTGACCGTGCTGCTCTGGCCCCACTCACACTCAGCACATGAGTGAATGGTGTGAGCCAGTGCCTCCTGCTTCAAACAGCTGGTGCTGCAGTTACCTGTCCCACTTCTCTCTGACTGTTACTCCGAGGAGGGTCTCTGCTGTTATCAGAGAAAAGGGACTTCATAGTATGTCCATGGCCTGAAGAAGATACTCAGCCATCCAAATTTGTGTACCATCTTCTTGGTACCATTTATAGCACCCCGACTATTATACCCACAATCAGGCAAACAAAGCCCAGTCCAGAGTCGGTGTCCACTGCTGCTGAGAACCATCTGTAGCCCTCAGCTTCAATGGCCAACTGTGGTCAGTGCTCCCCACAGGGCCTCTGCCATGACCACCTACATTCTATCTCGCCAGCAGACACCCTCGAGCTGAGCTATACAGGCTTTGCAGAGTGCAGGTCTGGGCCCTCTGCTCCTGACAGGCTGGTTCAGGGAGTCCTAGGCTGAGGCTCAACCATCTCTGGGGGAAGCTCCTCTGTGGTTCCATTGCCCAGCCCGTTGAAGGATCGTGGATGAACTCGTGGGTCCCATGTACCCCTACAGTACCCTCTGCTTTGGTTACTAGGCAGGATTAATGGTATCTTTCCTTCCTAAGAAATCTTAGCACTTTGGAACAGTCTATTCGAGTCTGACACAAGGCATTAGTGTCCAGGGTTCTTCAGAGCGCATAGGCCGGGCAGTTCTGTCTTGCTGCTGCATTTATTAACAGAGCTGGCAAGAGCGGCACCCGGTGCTGCCCGAGGCACTGGGCACTGTGGTTCTCCTGAGCTTTGAGGACTAAGCCAGAGGGAGGCAGAATCAAGCCTTTACTTTCACAGTGTTTTTTCTCCTATTACTTTTTGCCACTCTTTATCTTTCAGAACATCTTTAGACCCCCATTATTTAAATCCTTGTCTCTTGAGGCAGTTCACTAGCCCTACATCATTCCAGACCACTTGGTGTTATATTTAACCCTGAGGCTGTGAAATAAAAAGCGGTATACCAACACCAGAGAAGAGATAACTTGATTAAGCCTTTTCCAGATACCCAAGAAACCGGTTGCAGCAGCTGCTTGCAGAGAGAAGACTTGGACTGTTGCTCCATGTTTACCCATTGAAGCTTCCTGATCTCTGTGCCTCCTGTTCTTTGCTTTGATTTTAATAATTTGGTTTTTGACTCTATGCCCTGCCCATTGGCTCATAAGCCCTTACCACTAACTAGATCCACCACCCTACACTCCCGAAACGTTGCCCCAACCCTGCATGATACCTTAGCACTCAGATGCAGCACCGCTGTTCCTTTGGTGTCCAGCAAGAAACAAATGACTTCAATAGTTGTGATTTGCAGTGATCCCCAGTGGAAAGCCAGAATTATGAGCACACAATCCCATTGGCTCTGAAAAAGTGCTGGTGGACTGGCTTACCCTGCCACAAACTCAGCTAAACTGTCAGACTTGAGCTGTTTTCACCTGATAATAGTTCTAGAGGCTAAGGAGTCACAGTATATCTAAATCTAAATTTTTCTGGGCCTGGTGGTATATATACAGTACTTCAAATCCCAGCATTCTCAGAGGCTGAGGCAGGAAAATCACAAGTTTGGGCCCAACCTGAGGACTTAGTGAGACCCTGTGTCGAAGGATGTAACTCAGTGATAGAGTGCCTTTGAGTTTTATTCCCAGTACCACAAAAATAATAGTAATAGTTTTGTGACCATATAATGCAAGAGCCAAATCATAGCATCTTTGTAAGTAAAAAGGAACCTACTAAATAATTTTGCCAAGAGAATAGGCTTAAACAGGTCTCCATTTACTTACTTACCCTATTTGTAGTACTAGGGCAGTGAACGTCCATGAACTCGTGTATTTTAGATTTTATTTGTGGCTCTCAGTGTACTTTAATGATGTTTGGAGCATATTTTATATTTTCCACACAATACTGTGCCAGTGTATAAACTTGAATTGAATCTTATCTCTGCATTCACCATGATCCATTTTTACTGTATAAAAGTAAAGTAAGGGTGGGGTTATAGCTTGGTGGTAGAGTACTTGCCTAGCATGCAAGAGGCCCTGGGTTCAGTCCCCAGTACTTTTAAAAGTAGAAGTCCAAACAGACAAAAGTAAAGTAAATACTAGGCCCCCAACCTTCCAGATTTAAAAAAAAAAAAAAAAAACTAGACTTAAAATGTAATGAAATTGTACTTCTTACCCATCAGATTAGGGAGGATAATATCCAGTATAGTGAGGCTAAGAAGAAATATATATCTTAAACCCTTGTTCATTGGGATATAAGTTGGAATAGCCATTTCTGGAAGTGATTTGGACAGGCTACAGACATTCCTTGTTCCTGCAACTCAGCTGTTAAATGAATTGGTTGCTAAATGAGGGGTCAAATATACTATATACAATATTCAGAGAAAAGAAATGGTTAACCAAAGTCCAACTTGATGACTTTGCTTTTATTTGCATAACTCATGTGCAAATAATGTGAAGTGTAACTTTATTTAAAACTACTATACTGAACAGTACAGTCAGCAAAAAGTACAATACTGTATAAAGAAGATGTACTATACAAAAAAAGAGATATTGAGGCTCTAAAAAAGGTGTACAAAAACTGTACAGTACCAAAAACAAAGATGGATCATAAGTCCAAGCAGCAGGTCTTACGTCCGAAAAGTCATTAAACTGGTAGGTCATTAAACAAGGAATATCTGTATTAAAAATTGTCAGGTGCATACTCAGACCCAGCAGTTCTTATGCAGGTTTCTATCTTAGACACAAAAATATATATATCCTAGAGCATGATGCCTGAAGATAGTCACTATGGTGTTGATGGCAATAGCAGAGATGGTATGCTTAGGACTGGGGATGCAGCTTAGTGGTGAAGCACTTGCCTAGCATATATAAGACCTAGGGTTCCATTCAGCACTGGAAATGGGAGGAAGGGAGAGAGAGAAAAAGACTTGTGTGTATGTTATTGTGGAAATATTAGCATATTTAATTTTTGAGGTGCTAGCCCAGACCTCAACTGGTGATGCTTTGTCCTGTATAGCATATGTATGTTATTACTTTTCCAAAACCTGAAAATTTCTGAGTTCTAAAATACATCTCATATTTAAGGATTTCAGAGTAAGGGAATTTAATAGAAAAGAAGAAGTGAAAAATACAGTTTGAAACAAGCCAACTAAGAGTTGATTTTAATTCCTACACAGGCTGGGAAATGATTGTTCTCAGGTATGTGAGCTTATGTAAAGAGTATCTGTGTCATCATTGTTTGTAATACCAAAACAATGAAACTGCGTTTTTGTACATTTGTATTGGTCAGCTTTGGGGATAAAAATAATGCTTGATATACACAATTTAAAGGAGAAAATGGTTTATTTAGCTTATAATTTCAGTCCATGGTCAGCTGGCCCTGAGGCAGGACCATCTGGTGGCTGGAAAGCAGAGGATAGGGGAGAGTGCCAGTGACAGATGTACCCTCCAAAGGCTTGCCCTTGCCCCGGTGCCCCACTTGTAACAGCACAGTAAGCTGGGAACATCGGGGGGTTAATCCACTGATCCCTACAGTGCTCCCATGACCCAGCGACACCTCCAGGAGTCTCTTAATCCTAATGGTGCTGATAATCAAAGTTAACTGGCCTAACATTTATTCAGTGGAATGCTGTATAGCTATTTTTTAAGAAAGTATTGACCCTTACCTTGCACTATATGTAAAAATTAACTCAAGATGAATTAAAGACCTAAAATAAGAGCTAAAAAACTATGAAACACCTAGAAGAAAACATAGAGGGAAAGTGTCATGATACTGATCTTTGCAGTGCTCTCTGAGATATGACACCAAAAGCACAGGCAGCAAAACAAAAACGAAATAGCTGGGAGTCTACATCAAATTTTAAAACTCTTGTGTGTCAAAGAATACACAGTGAAAAGGTAAACTACGGAATAGGTGAAAATATTTGCAAAACCTGTATCGGACACACACTGCAGTAGGGATGAACCTTGACATGATGCTAAGAGAAATAAGCCAAAGGATAAGTACAGTCATGCCTTGCTTCACGAACTTAATTCTTTCCACAATTCTGGTGGCAGAATTCATTCTCCGATTCTGGTATGAACCAAGGTACCATTGTACTAGCTGGTATTTATTTATGGCATATACTTGTGATCCCAGCACTCTGAAAGGCTGAGGCAGGAGCCTAGCCTGGGCAGTTTAGAGACTTAACAAGACCCTATCTCTAAATTTTAAAAAATTAAAAATGTAAATAAAAGGGCTGGCAATATAGTTCAGTTCAGAGACCCTGGGTTCACTCCCCAGAAGCACAAACAAAACAAAACAAAAAAAGACAAATACTGTGTAATTCTACCTGACTTGAAGTGTCTAAAATAGCCAAGTTTATGGAACTAGAAAGTAGAATGGTGATTACCAAGAGCTAAGGGGAAACAGAGGGAAATGGGGAGTTTGTTTAATGGGTATTGAGTTTCCAGTTTACAAGATGAAAGACTCTGGAGATGTTTCCAACAAGATGGATATACTTTACTGAGCCATACTCTTAAAAATGGTTAAAATGCTAGTGTGTCTTTTTTACCACAATAAAAATAGGTAAATGTGTATAAGTACATGGGGATATGGAATAGAACATACAAGATACACTATTGTGGTAGAAACATGATACAAAAGTCCTTCCTTGTTGCTTTCTTCACATTGTATTGAATAATATTTGAGTCAGAATGGGAGTCTCAAGTTCACAAGCAACCACTGTTCTCTGCCCATTCAGTCATGTGACAAATCTTATCATAGTTGTTTTTGCCGTCAGCCTAGCAAAACTGATGAATTTTTTTCCCTTAAATTTTAACACAAGTGATTATTAATGTCAAAAGCCAAAATTTCAGAGAATTATTTGGGTCCCAAACAATAGGATTATGCTTCTTTCCTTTAGAGAAAGTTTGTCACTTTCTTTATGACACAGAGAACAACCAGATTATTAATTTTCCACCATACAAAATGCAGTCCACCTACCTCAACACTGTGTACTCAGCCTGGACAGAGGTATTTAAAATAATTACTGCTTCCTTGAGTCTCAGAGGATTTCATTCACTAAGAGGATTGGGCCAAAGCAAGTCCTGCGATAATGTCTGCATTCCCTACAGGCCCTGCTGGCACAAGCCGGGAGGAACAGGAAGAGGTTCTGAGCTACCCGCATGCCCAGCTGGGGCTGAAGCCACTTGGGTTTGCTAGAAACAAGGCCAAGCTCGAGTGCACTCCCAGTTCTGGGGGCAGGCCCAGGCTTTGATTAAGAAAATAATTTGCGTATTTGCTAGAAGCAAGCAACACCTCTTGCCCAGAAGCCAGCAGAGAAGAGTGCAGTATCGTGTCACAGCTGCACTCCCCATGGTGATCGCGAGCGTGGCTTGGCATGGGGATGGTTTGGAGGTTCAGACAATTGAACAGGTCAGCTTCAGAATGTCAACTGTGAGCTGGCCAGAAAACGCTCTGGAGCCTCCCGTGTACTGCTTGGTGGATGACAAGCCAGGAGGAAGACACTGGGCGCAGGCCTAAATGGGTCTCTGCCGTCCTCCCTCTGGGGAGAGCTCTGAATGTGCTCCTGTGAGTCAGTATGGTACAGCTGCCCTGGAGGGCAGGTGGGCAGGAGCCATTCACATAAGTTCTTGGCAGAGAGCACATGTACCCCAGGGGTAGTGTATGGCAACTTCGCTGCCAAAGCCTTGCCAGGGCAACCCAGGCAGCTGTGTCCCCAGGCCTGCAAGCGGGGAGGCTGAGACTGGGAGAGGGCTTTGGTGTATGGAAACCACTTTCAGAAGAACCTCGGTTTCCCTGCCTCTCCCAGCATTTCTCCTGTCTAGTGAGAGGATTTTAACTGACTCTGTCTTTGTTAATGGTCATCTTTAGTCATACTTATGATTGTTTTCATGAACACACGTCTCCAGTTGTAAATTAATTTTTTTAATTTTTTGAGATAATTTCGCACTTAGAGAACTAAGCATACTCCTAAGCATTCCAGTCTGCCCCGCCCCACCCATTTGCTTTCTCTTCCTCCCCGCTTTTCTCCCTACCCATTCTTTCTCTTGTATCATATTTCTTCTGAATGATGTCTTTTAACCCATGCCAATCCTCTACCCCTCAGAGCTGTAAGATACGGACATCCTGATAAACTCCCAGCAAGGCGCCAAAGTATCTTAATAAATTATAGGACCCTCCCCCATTTTAAATAAGCAACATTATAAAGCGGGGTTTTTTCTTCCTCTTTTCTAACTTTTAAGGACTAGAGTAGTTCTAGCTTTATATTCCAAAAGGATTTTGACAGTAAATAAATGTAATAAAAATGGATGGAATGGAGCAAAGCAAGCTTCTGATTAGACTCCCTGGCCTGCGCTATCACTGGGCCTCCCTAGCAGAGAAGCACACGAGCTGCTGCCCACACCTCTTCAGGAAGCAGTGGCCATGCTCTCTGGGATCCCGCGCTGTGGTGTAGCACCAAGCTGACACTGTGCCACCGCCTCCCCTGTGCCCCTCTGCCCTCTCCAGGTCCCAGGTGCTAGGCCCCCACCTCCGCTCCCAGCGGCACGCAGGGCCTTTAAAGGGAGCATGCCCAAGCCTGTACTTCCATTTAGGAATCTTACTCAGTTTCCTTTTAATTGACACTCGGGGTCTGTCTAACTTCCTGCTGCAATTTTGTTAAATAGCTGTGGTTTAATAAAGATGAAAACGGCAAGTAACAGACTTTATAATTGGAGCTTTCCTGTGCTGAGAACTTTGAGCCTCTGAAACAGATTTGAGACCTGAACAGTGTTGAGCGACTTAGGAGTTACTCAATGGGAGATGATTAAACTCGGTGTGAGCAAAATAGGAGCATGCTTAAGTAAATAACTGGGTTTTATGGAAACTTTTTATGTAGTTTTTTTTAGTGTAAATTCAATGACTTTCAATAAATTTGCCAAGTTGTGCAAACATCACCATAAGCCCATTTTTAAAACGTTTCCATCATCCCAGTGAGGTCTCTCCTGCCTGTTCGCACTTAGCAGCTCCCAGCCGGACACTCCCTCAGCCACCCTCTGTCTCTGGATTTCCTGTAAGTAGACTCACAATAAGTGACCTTTGTGTCTGGCTTCTTTCATTCAGCATAATATGTTTGAGGATTACTTGTATTATAGCATTTATCGTGTGTCAGGATTTTGTTCATTTTTATTGCTAAATAGTATTCCACTGTGTGAAAGGACCACATTTTTTTTTAATCTGTTCACCATTTGTGTGGTGGGCATTTGAATTGTTCCCATTTTTTGACTATTAAATATAATACTGCTATGGGCATTCCTATGGAGTTTTTTAAATGAAAGGTATTTTAATAGTGCTTATAGAGCTAAAGTTTTGCTCTTTGGGAGTGACTTTTGTAATGAATAATGTTTACTTTTCCCCTTGTTTCCTTCTTATCCAACATTATTTGAGAACCAGGTTCTCCTGGTATTGATGTATCTCATGGTCAGGTTAGTAAAGTTCAGTCCTTGGGGAGAACAGTTTGTCTTCCACGTAAATGTAGTGTGACATTAGGAAATCTGTGAGCAGCGAGCAGAGTGACCTCAGTAGTGTTCCTGTGTACCCCTCTCTCCTGGTATTGTTCCTTTCAGACTCAGCACAATTTTGTTTCTGTTTTTAATCTATTCTTTGTCTCCTCAATGAATGTTCTCTTTTAAAAGGAAACTTCATTGACTAATTTTAGTGTATATGTGATAAAATAGTCTATCTTCCTTGACCATCTAGTAACTGAGCTTTAAGAAACAAAATTTTGTGAAATAACCTTAAATTCACTTCTATTTACTGAGCTTAAAAAATTCAGAAGCATCAAGCAAAATTTTTTGAGAAGGTGGAAAACATGTTGCTTTGAGGAGCAATTTATTGACACCTTTCAAATGTCCCCTTTGTCCAGGAGGCTCCTGCTGCTCCGGCTGTGGGTGGCTGACATTTCAGTTGGCGCTGTTCCTGAGCAAACCCCTAGTGTTGTTCCAAGGAGGGTCCCCAGCATAGCCTGGATTTGGTTTCCATGTCCAGGGCCATTCCCTGCGGAGCTCACACCCAGGTGCCACTTCGCTTGCAGAGGCCCAAGGCCCATCTTTGCAAGGCTGGGTCTGGCTCTTAGGGATGGAAGCCACATATTCCACCCCCATTTCCTAACTCAGAGAAAGAAAGAGTGACCAGGAGGTTTGGTTACCAGTTGAGCTTTGATCTCTGAATTGATTGGCAAATCAGTGTCACATACATAACTTCATCCAGACTCTTGATTTGCTACCTGGGCTGTCCTTGTGTTGAGGTAGTTTCCTGTGGGGATAAACCAGGGCCTCAAGAATTTTGTTTGGTCTGCTTTGTTTCGTAAGGTAATTCTTTTTAAGGCTGAAGTTTACTAATATGATTTTTTAGGCTAATTACGAGCAGTTAAAGTGCCAAAAGTTGCATGTGAAGGTATGGTCCAATAATAATAAATAGCACAGGTACCAGAGATGCCTGCCTCCAAGGTCTCCTTTTAAATACCTGTCATTGGGAAATATAAATGTTTTCATCACAGCTCTACCTAGATATTTTAGATCATGAAATGATTGCTTTTTGTGTTGAGCTAGCTTTAGCTCCTGGGGCCACTTCCAGTTCAAACACCCCTTGCTGCATACACATGTCAGAGCTCTGCCTTCATCCCAGGACTTGGATTGAGAGAGATCGGGCAGCTATTTCAGAGGGGGCCTGACTCCCAGCCAGTCGGCTAGGGAGGAGCTCAAACAGGGTAGGCATGCCGCTTTCATGTCTTGCCTCTCATACCCTTCCTCCTGTGGGTCGTGAGGACATAAGTTTTTCCATGAGTTTCCTTTGTCAGCAGCAAATTTGAGAAATGATTTGGCAAGGAGAGAGGAAGAAGACTTCTGAGGCTGTTCATCAGAGTTCTCTGGCCCATGTCCTCCTGCGGTCTGGGCTCAGAGTGTTGGTGGAGGGGTGGGCGTGCTGAGTCAGTGACCTGTGGCCTGCAGGCCTGTCGGCCATCGCGCCAGCCAGGGGAGGCAGCACAAGGGTTCTTTATGAGGAGCAGAGGCCTGGGCAGCCTCAGGAGAGTCTGGGCACCCCTGCCCTCGGCCTCGCCCTGCAGCTGCCACAGTCCATCGCCCATTGAACAGAACTCGCCACCTCCTGCTGCAGAGAGCGCAAAGTGGCCCTGTGTTGCAGTGACTCCGTGTCTGGTAGAGAAAGCCTCTTTGAGCAGCCTGTGGTGGAAAGGATGAGGCTGGGTTAGCATCCTACAGAGTGGCGCTGTGACCCCTTCCCTTTGCTACGCTTCCAGCTATGCAGGGTGACTTCCGTGTGCTGCGTCCTCGCCTTGTCTCACAGCTCAGTGCCATATCTGCAGTACTCAGGCTCTGTCAGGAGTGTGATTACTGTCCTTGTTCAGGTTTTGCAGTTTAATTCTTAGGGAATAAATTGTACCTAGTGTCTCAGCCTGGTGTAGTGTGTAGTTTTGTCATCCTCTCCACCTGCTGCCCACCACCCAGTACTAAAGATTGAACTCGGTACTGAAGATTGCTTTTGAACTACATCCCTAGTCTACCTTTTATTTTGAGACAGGAGCTCACTAAATTGCACAGGCTGGGCTTGAATTTGTAAACCTCCTGCCTCAGCCTCCCAGGGTTACAGGCCTGCGCCACTATGCCCAGATGTGGATATCGATAGTTACACTGTCTACCTTGCAAGTCCTTGCACAGTGGAAAGTGTGGACTTACGTTGCTTTTTGATGTTGGCTAAGTTAATGTCTAAGCTTTGGTTTCCTCAAAAAAATGGGAGTCGTCATACTGTTTAGATTAAATGAGATGCAGTGTGTCAGGTGCACAGTCACCCAGTATCTGGACCTGGGAGCCATTGTTCAGTTAACCAGCTGAGCTGTGGCTTTGGCTGAGATCTGGCCACGTGCACCACCTGTGACCTTTCAACTGAGCAGGACATGAGGCCACCAAACCGCCTAGAAAGGAAACCTGTATTGACCTCCTCACCTTTAGAGCCAGAACGGCTGATGCTTTAAGTCTACATTTTGGGCAAGTCTTATTTTCACAAGTTTCTCAGCTGCTTTGCTTTTTTGTGAACGGCCTGGAGCTAGGGGTGGATTATGGTCAGATTGGGGCTCTGGCGACGGCATCAGTAGAAGTACTCTGCTCCAGAGGGCCAGGCTATGCACTGATTACCACACTTTGTTGACATAGCAAATAGAGAACCAAGCACTAGATGGACTGAACTTTAGTTTGGTGCTAATTGCTATCAAAAGTGTGACACTTATTTGTTGCTGTCTACATTTTATTTTTTGTTTGAGATGGGTTTGGTGACGTTGCCCAGGCAGGTACCGAACTGATGGACTCAAGCAATCCTCCTGCCTCAGCCTCTCAAGTAGCACTCACCCTTTTGTTACAACAGTGCTGATGAACCTCTCATTTTCTAGTAGCCCATTTTGGCAACTACTTACTGCAGTGGGGTTTTTGTTTTGTTTTTCAGTAAATTCAAATACATAATGAAAGAACAAATTGCTGGAAGTTGTAAAGCACATGAGATTTAATTTGAGTTTAGGGCTGGGATGCTGGTTTTGCAAACATATCCTCTGTGAGATGGAATTGTTTCTGTCCTTAGAAATCAAGTAGATGAGACAGCAGTGGGAGGGCAGTGGCCCAGTTCCAGTGTGTGAACTATGGGGGAGGATGTGTCTCTCGCTAAACTTTCTCTTTCCAGTTGACCAGACATCGGGTTAAAAAAGAAAACTGTTTGCCAGGTTTTCCTCCTTCCTTTACTTTCCTTCTGTAATAGTTCAAATCCTGTCATCAACCCAGCCGTCCTGAAACCACATGGTAAAGGTCTGGCAGCAGTGAAATGATGCTGCCATTTAAGGCTGCCCAGTGTCATTCCCTCTGCTTCGCCTGAAGACAGCTCTCAGGGGTGCTGTTCTGGCTTACAGAAGAGGAAATCGAGGCCCTTAGAGGTGACTTGCTGTCCACAGCTTTGCAATACCAGAGCTAGGGTTGTTGGGGTCTGAAATCACCAGGCATTCCAAGAGGAACCATGAACGTTAAGGGCTATTGCAGGCAGGAGGAGCTGAATAAGGTAGGACCTACTGGAATGCACCCAGCCTGGAGGAAGCGTGGCTATGACAAGGACCTGCAGCTGCCTGGGCCACATCTGAAGAGTGAAGTGGAGTCTGGTGCCTCTTCAGGGCAGAACTCGGCTGCGTCCCTGGAGGAAAGATTAGAAATGGCTGTAGCTAAACTTAGCTCCCTGGATCAGCTGCCTGTAGAAGGAAGTGAGGATGGATTTGGAAGGAGGGGGCTGGGAAGACTTAAAACAACAGTAGCAGGTCTGTGGTGTTTTGGTGGTGGAGGGTGTGAGCCTTCACAGACTCTTCTGCAGTGCTGTCAGAGACTTCACTGACCGTATTCATGCCACTGTCCTTACGCCCGTGGAAGAGAGAATAAACTGACCTGTGCCAAGTGGATGTAAGGGTGTTTTCAGCTCCTTCGATTTGCCCTGTGGTCCACAATGGGCTTCCTGGCATCTTGGGCCAACTCTGGGCTTGGTGGAGAACAGGTGTGAATGGAGACTCGGACAACAGCCTGCTAGGCAATAATCTAGGTAAACATGACCTCCCTCCCACTTGGAGATCCTGAGCAGTCTGCAGTCTTCTGTCTGAAGTCATCCCTCTGCATTCTCTCCTCCCTCCACAAGGTGGAGACAGGAATAATAGGAAAACAGCTGCCGGGCAGCAAACACACGCACCTCACCATGCACACTTTGCTTTCTGCTTGTATCCCATTTGTACATTGCTAACAGAGGTCCTCGTATTTATGTTTGGGGTTTTTTTCACCTTTAGTTCCTCAATATTAAGGTACTAGGTAACTTTCTAATCACAGATCATATATATTTTTAATTTTTTTTATCTTTTTGAGACAGGGTGTCACTATACAGCTCAGGCTGGCTTTGAACTCACTTTGTAGCCCACGCTGGCCTCAAACTCACAGTGATCCTCCTGCCTCAGCCTCCTGAGTGCTGGGATTACAAGCATGTACTACCACACCCAGCTATGAATCCTATATTTCTTATGTCCTGTATGATTATAGGAAAATCTGAAAATATGTGCACATGTAAAATAGCAAGCCAGACACATCAGGCCCACCACTCAGGGTGAGAACTAAAGTTGGAACTGTGGGGCCCTGGGCACACCTCTGCCACCACCCGGGACCACCATTCTAGTTGTTGGAGGATGATGCCTTTTACTTGTAGCTTTGCCGCTTATATATTCCTAAACAATAAACTAAGGAACCATTACCACTTGGAGCCCAGGCACATTACGTATCCATGCCACAGCTCATTTCCCCTGTAAGGTCTGTAAGGTGGGGTAACCATGACACCTGGCTAGGTATTGTGGGGGAACAGTAGACTAATAATCCAGCGCACTAAGGACAGCATGTAGCACACAGGAAGCACTGTGTGTGTATTCATTTTTATGACTAGCATTGTATTTCATTTTGCTTTTTCTTTTTTTCTTTGTAGTACTGGGAATTGAACCCACATTCTTCACAGTAGCTGCATCCCCATCCCTTTTTATTGTTCATTTTGAGATAGGTCCTCAGAGGTGTCTACATTGACGAGGCGAGACTCAAACTTGCAGTCATTTTTGCCTGCACATCACAGAGTGCTTGGTTTACAGCCCTGTGCTACTAAGTTCTTGTAAGTAAAGAACAGTGTAAAATTTCTCTTACATTTTGAGTTTCACCATGTTGGTATGCACGGGAGGGACCTGGTCAGATTCACCCTGTGCTATGGTCTGTTGTGTGGAGATATTGCGGCTGAATGTGGAAGTGAACAGTGGCGGCTTCCACTTTGGGGTAAGCAATCCCACCTCAGGTGCATCCGTCCACATGGGCTGTCTCCAGAGAAGGAGTCTCTGAGTATGCTCTGGGGTCTCTGAGACCCTGTCAAGAGCTCTACAAGGTCAAAATAATTTTTATAATAATACTAAGATGTTGTTTGCTTCCTACCCTCTTTCACTGTGAACATCATCAATTTAAAGCTAGCTAGATATAGCCTTTGATATTCTTGGTGTTTTAAATGCTCACTTTTCATTTCAAGTATGATAATTATTGCTAGTTTGGGAGCTGGTTGTTTGGTTGGTTTTTGGTTTTTGGCCTTTGTTTTGTTCTGTCTTTGTTTTCCTGTCTTTGTTTTATTTGGAAACAAGGTAGTAAAACCACAGGGGCTTTCCATAAAGAACTGGAGAGGCTAGGTGCTGACCCTGCTTAGGGAGAGAGAGGCTTCTCAGATGGCTGTTGGGTTTTCAGTGCTTGGAGTCTGTTAATCAAGACCTGGGGCGGTGGTCATTCATTATCATTGCTATTCTGGTCTGGGATAAGCTTTCCTAGCTAGGACCAAGACACTGAACAGAATTCAGGAAATCACTAAGCTGTCAAAGACAAAAATGTCTAAGCTAGCAGTAAGAGTCAGCTCCGAAAAAATTCATATCTCCACTTATTCATTAGATGGTACCTTTGAGGTACAGGGGACTCCCAGGGTTGAGGGTGTACACACAAACATGACACTATCTTGTGTGGTTCATGATTATTTCACCCTATGAAACTACTAGTTTGTGTTGCTGCATACTTGACATGTTGGTCATCGTATGTGGTCAAAAGCCTGGTGCCTGACATTGGCTGGACCCTCTGCTCTTGGTGTCACAAGCCCCAATAAGATAGCATCCAGCACTGAATTCTCATCTAGGCTTTGCGGTCCTTCTCCATGCTTGTTGATTGACAGAATTCATTTTCTTATGGTTCTGTGATTGATGTCCCTGTTTTCTTTGTAGCTGCCAGCAAAGCCTTTAAAGGCTACTTTCAGATCCTTGCCACTTACCCTCCTCTCATAGGATGGCCTTTTGCTTTCCTTCAGGCCAGCAAGAAAGGCCTTTTTAGAAATCTCATGATTAGATCAGGCCCACCAAGATTACTTGCGAGGATTGGCTTGAAACAGCCCAGCTGTAGGAAGATATCCTACCACACCTACAGGTTCCTCCCACACAGGGAAGGGACAGTGGTACCACAGTGTGTGTCACTGAGGCCCATCATGGGATTCTGGCAGCACAGAAACTTTTTCCTTACTGAAAATCACAAAGGTGTTCTGTTAGAAAGTCTGTAGTTTGTTTGTACATTCGGATCTGGGGCCCAGCTTGAATTAGTTCAGTGTATGATGTAGTCAGGGTCAATGTTCTCTTGTTGTTTCGCCCCTACAGACCTCCAGTTTCTCAGCACTATTTCCTTTCTATGTTGAGTTGCCCTGACAACTTTTCAAAACTCAGTTGGCTGTAGATATGTGGGCCAGTTTCTGGACTATCGCTTCTATTCAGTTGACCCGTATGTCTTTTCTTCTGCCAGTACCAAACTCTGTCACTTCATGGCAAGTCTTAAAATTAGGTCTGGTAAAAACTTTATTTCTCTTTTGCAGAATTGTTTGAGTTATCCTGTGTCATTTTAGAAAAATACATTTTAACCCACACTTGTCAGAACACCTACCAAGATTTTGCTTGGGGTTATAGTGAGTCTATAAATCAATTTCAGGATGGTTTACCCCTTACACTGGTGACTTTTAAGTTCATAATATGGCATATCACATCAAGTATTTAGGTTTTGAATTTTTTGCAAAAGTGTCCAATAGTTTCAATAAAGGTTTTTCACATTTAAAAGGAAATCCTGTTTTAGCTAGTGCAGTAAGGCCTCAGCCTTATAGGAAATGTAAGGCATGTGAATCCAAAAAGGAGAAATGAAACTGCCCCTATGGACAAATGAGGTGGAAAACCCCAAGGAGCCCACCAGGAGAGCTGTAGACCAGTAAATTAATTTACAAAGGTTACTAAAGGGGATATAAGATCTTGTTTAGTTACTGTTCGAGTTGCTGAGACAAAATACCCAACACCCAAAGTTAAAGGAGGAAAGTTTATTTCAGCTCACAGTGTGTAGAGGTTTTAGTTCATAGCTAGTTCAAAGCAGGGCATCAAAGCAGAGGGGCATGACAGAAGAGAAAGAGTTCATGATGTGAACTGTAGGCAGAGGCAACAAGCAACAGCAGCAGCAAGCCTGCCATCCCTCTCTCCCTTTATGTTCTGTCCAGGCTGTAAGCCTGTTGACAGATGCCATGCACACCCAGGGTGGGACTTTCACTATCCACACTGAAAAATACGCTAAACCCATTTAGTTATCACATATCCTTAATCCTAGTATCATTCCCCCTAGATCTAGTCACCTCCAGAAAAGCCCCACATACAAGCACATGAAGCTTTGTGGGGAACAAGCCCTAGATACAAGCCCTGGCTCCAATAAGACTAATGTTGAGGCGGTGGTATACATTCCACCCTGGCCCCAAAAAGACTCATGCATATCCCTTTATGCAAAAGGCATTTATTCCACCTCTAAGAGTTCCTAAAGTCTTAAAATTTTCAGCTTTGCTAAAAAGTCCAAGTCCAAAGACTCCTCTGAGATTTAAGGCAGACTCTTAGCTGCGAGCCCTTGTACAAATGAAAAGAAAATTAAACACTTCCAACATAGAATGGTACAAGAAAAATATTCCCATTCCAAAAGGTACAAATAGGGGATTAGAAAGGAATGGAGGCAAATCAAGTCTGAAATCCAGCAGGGCAAACATTAAATCCATAGTTCCATGCCCAGCATCCAAGGCAATCTGTAACAAGATATAAACTTCAAAGGTCTTGGGTAGCTCCATCCCTATGGCACTTCCAGTGGTTGTAGCTCCCATGGCTTCTTTCTTGAGCCAGCTCAGCACTCCTTGCCACTTTCCTCAGATGATCCACATTCCTGGCTTCTCCAACTTTCCAGGGTCTCCACTGTACCTCCAGCTTCACACATTGCCCTCTCAGGACACACTGCCTGGCCTCTAAGGTTTTCTTCTTAAATCTGGGTGGAAGCCTTCCTGACCTCACAACTCTTGCATTCTGCATACACTTACAACCAGCACCACATAGATAACACCAGAGTCTGCTGCCAGCTGGAGCAGTAGCCAGGCTTCCTTCTCTCTTGACTGTAGGGATTGAGTACCTGGATTGCTGAGTGCTGTGAAGCAAATCCAGAGAAACAAATACTCTAGGCTGCCACCATTCAAGAATATAGTGCTCTGGGGTTCTCTTCTCTAAGCAAAATCTTTCACCTTTGCAATTGTGAGGCTGTAAAAATGGAGTCCTGCTGGTTCTTGTGATGTCCTCAAGCCATCTTTTCTATTGTACTGTTCCTTCTCAGCAACCAAGTTCTCAGCAACCAAGTTCTCCTCTGCTCCATCTTCGTAATCTGCAGCTTCACTGAAGCTTTCTTTCTGACCAAATTCAGAACTTGTTTAAATCATCCTGTTGGGCCATTTGCTCTTGGTTCTCAATGTAGATCTGGCTAAAAGTCCCCAACAGTAGCCATGCCACCACCTCAACATTAGACTGCCTTGAAATTTCTTCTGCCAGATTAAGTAGTCCAGGCAAGCTCAGTCTCAGGCAAAGTCTCTAGACAAGAGCAAAATTCAAATTTTTTGCCAAAGCATAACACACATGGTCTGGAGTCCACCAGCCAATTCAGTCCTTGTTCCTAACTGAAATTTTCTGAGCCTCATCTTTACTAAATGTATTTCTGTCAGCTAAACTCGGACCAGACTACCAAATTCAGTTTACAGCATTCTAGGATTACTTCTTCAGCCAGCATCTCCAAACCTTTCCAAACTTTTCTCGCAAGCCAGTTCCAAAGGCTCCTAAACCACGTGGTCAGGTATAGTCACAGCAACAACCCCACTTCTCTGGTAACAAAATTTGTCTTAGTCACTTTTATAGTTGTTGAGACAAAATACAGTGGTACTTCAGTTTACAAATTTAATTCTTTGCATAATTCTGATTGCAGAATTCATTCCACAATTCTGGATTCCATGGTGTCCCACTTATGAGTACATGAGCCTTTGCAGGGACACCTAGATACAAGTGATAGCAGATTTATATACAAAAAATAAGTTTTAGTCTATATACTAATAAGCACTTGGAAACAGAAATTTTAAATGCCACACCACTAAGATTTGCTTAGAAAATGAAATATTGTGGTGTAAAATTTAACAAAACATGTATAAGACTTGTGTGATGAAAACTATAAAACACTCAAAAAAATCAGACAGGAATGTGATCTGGAGAAGGGGCCATAAAAATGGTCAAGGTTCAACATGTATACATACCAGTTCCCCAAGGTGAACATATTACTGTGTATCACAAACGTACACTTAATTGTTTTTCAAATCATATGATCTACATGATGGGGAGGCAAATATACACTAATATTTTTTTTTTTAAATATCAGATGATCTACATGATATGGAGACATAGTATAATGTGTTCATAGATTGAAAAACTCAGTGTTGTAAAGAGGGCACTTCTTCCTAAACTGATATGCAGATTCAGCTGTTCCTACCAAACTCTCTCCAGGCCTATAGATATAGACATGACTATGCTAAAATTTATCTAGAGTAAAATTTATCTCTAGATAAAATTTATCTAGAGCACTGGAGTAGACACACACACACACACACACACACACACACACACACACGAGGAGTACAATGGGAGGGCATCCCTCTACCTGATGTTAGGTCTTACTGTAGAGCTGTAGCCCTGAAAACTATGTAAGCTGTCACAAAAAAAGCCTATGTGGGCTGGTCAAGGGACTGCCCCATAGGTCCATGGAACAGATCCATGCACAGCTTCTTGCTATGCCAGCTGGCTTCTGATGAAGGGGCAAAGCAGTCCCATGAGGGAAGTGGCCTTTCAACAGATGGTGCTGCAACCAGTGAAATCTGTAGGCAAGAAAACTGACCCTTGACTTACATCTCACACCTTGTACACAAATTGATTCAAACTGAATCACAGATTGTAATGTAAAAGTCTGAAAATCTAGGAAGATAACATAGTAGAAACTCCTTGGGACCTAGAACTTGGTGAAGAGTTCTTAGACATGACACCTAAAATGTGACTGGTACGAGAAAAAAATTCTTCAAAAAATATTTTTGGTTTCTTCAAAATTTGACACTTTTGCTTTTTCCTAAAATATTAAAATCCTAAGATAAAAAGAACACATACAGACTGAGAGAAAGGACCTGTGTCAGTGAAGAACTCGCAGAACTACACTAACCCAATACATAAGAACATTACACCAATCCAGCAGAAAACAAGAAGAGACTCTTGTGGTGATAGGATGACCCAGGATGCCACAGTGCTGGGTCCTGACACATGTTACACAAAAGTCAGCTCCCTGGCTCTGCCAGGCATGGTGCCACAGGCCTATAGTCCTATTATTCAGGAGGCTGAGGCAGAAGGAACACAAGTTTGAGGCCAGCCTGTGCAACCTAGCAAGACCCTGTCTCAAACAGTGGAAAGGTGTCTAAGGTGTAGCTTAGTGAGGGAGCAATTGTCTAGCGTGCATGATGCACTGGGTCCAACCCCCAGGACCATGTGCACGCACGTGCACACATACACAGAGTTTGATATTGTGGTATATGTTTATGAGGTATAACTACTGGGAAAAACAGGTGACAGGTATATGAGACCATTGTGTTTGATCTTTGCAACTTCCTGTGCATCTATAACTATTTCAAAACACAGAGTGTGTAGCAAATAAAAAGGTTACCCATAAACATTTTGTTTCTTGGTGGTGGTGTAAATGGAATTGCTTCTTTTTGTTGTTGTTACTGCTGATATATAAAAATATTCTTGATTTTTGTACATTGACCTTAATCTTCTGAATTTGCTAAACTCACTTACTGGTTCTATCATTAGCTTTCCTTAGGGTTTTGTATTTGAGCAGTTACGAGATCTGCAAATTCAGTTTTATGTCTTGCTTCCCAGTCCTTGCACCTCTTGCTTGCTGTGTGTGTGTGCTGGCCTGCTGTCTCACTGTCATGCACCCATGGACACCCTTGCAGTGTGGCCAGAGCTGTACAGCAGGAACCCTTGTCATGTTAGAGGAAGCCATTCCACACCACACAGTTAATTACGATGTTAACTGGAGGTGTTTTATAGCTGTCCTTCACCAGACTTTCTCTATTTGTAGTGTTCAGTGGGAGGTTTTAACCTTGAATGTATGTCAGAGTTTTCAAGTGCCTTTTTTATGTGTTTATTAAACTGTGCATGTGTCCTTTCTTCCTTAGTTTGTTATAATGGTGTTCATATTACTCTCCATTATATCATCGGGATGGATTTGCTAAGGAGGTTGTACTCAAGAGGGATATTAGAATGCCATTTTCCTTTTTTGGCAATGCTCCTGTCAGTTTGGTATCAAGGTTATGCTGGCCTCATAAAAGGTACTGAGAATTATCTCTTCCTCTGTGATTTTCTGAAACAATTTGCACAAGATTTATGTTATTTCTTCTTGGAGTGTTTGACAGGATTCACCAGGAAACTGTCTAGGCCTGGAGTTTTCCTTTGGGGAAGATTTTTTTTAATAAAAAATTCAGTTTTTTAGTATAATATAGGACTATTCAGATTTCTGTTTCCTGCAGTGTCACTTTTGATAAGTTAAATTTTAAAAGCAGTTTGCCAACTTCATGGAAGATACCCAGCCTGTCAGCATCAAGTTGGCCGTGCCCTGCTCATGTTCTTCCAGGGTTTGCAGGGTCTTTGAAAAACCTCCTTCATCCAGTCTTCAGGATTTCTGTCTTTCTCACTGGCTCCTCTAGCTGGAAGGTTGCCGCTGTTGTTGACTTTTTTGAAGAACCAGCCTTTAGCCCTCTTCCTTTCTTCTGTCATGTAAGTATCTGGTCCTAACTTGTCATCTCTCTCTCCGGCTTACCTTAGGTTTACCTTACTCTGTCTCTTTAGGCCATTTGAGGTGAAAACCTTTAGATCATTTATCTTTCCTAACAAGAAAAGTTAAAGTACAGATTTCCCCTGTAAGGACTGTAGTAGCCATATCTCAGAAATTTTGATGTTATTAATTTCATTATGCTCCAGGTATTTTCTGATTATTTTGTGGTTCCCTCTTGATTTATAGCCTAGCTGGGTATTTCTCTCTTGGAGTTCCTGGCTTTCCTGCTTACATTACCATCTGTCTGGACATGTTGTCCACTTCCTCCAGTAGCATTCTTGGCATGTTAATCAGTTATTTCAAATTCCCAATCTGATCACTCCAAAACCACTGCCATATATATGAATCTCGTTCTGATGCCTGCTTTGTCTCTTCAAGCTATAGTGAGTTTTGTTATTTGTTTGTGTGTTTTTCTTTTGTCTTCTAACTTGGCTCTAATTTTTTTTGAAAGCAGCATAGAACATACCAATTGCTGGCTCTGGCAATACTGTCTGCTCTTCCTAAGTTACTGTTCTCTGTGTTTGCCTGCCTGTCTTTCCAGTTTGGGAACAGCAGTTTGCCCTGTGACCTCAGTTCTCTGATATATACAAGAAAAGTTGTGAATTTTCTGTTTATTTTTTTTCCTTGTTGTGAAGGAAAATGTAATGAGTCACTTTTCCGTCACTGAGACAAAATACCTGACACCCACAGCTTAAAAAGGAGCAGTTTGTTTGGCTCATGATTGCAGAGGGTTGAGTCCCTGATTGGCTGACTCTAAGGCAGAATAACCCTAAATAACTTATGTGCATTCAAAGAAATAAAACAAACTGATACAGAGAGTGGGCCATTTTTGTGGAGGAAGACACAACAAAAGTCTTTCTGTATTAGGATCTGATATGTTTTGAAATCTAGTTAGAAGACTGATTTCAAACTCAGTAGAGATTTAAATTTAAACTGGAGAAATACCCTTACTATCTAAATACTTGTATTTACCTTTATTCTTGATTGTGTCCTCTGAGGTCCTTTCTGTTTTACTTGTGCTCAAGTCTCTTCATATCTTGTGGTGATAAGGACATTGGCTATGGCATCTGCATTCCTGTGACTTAATGTCCAACGAGTTGAACGCCCTGCTGGGAGAGCTGCTGCCCCTGCCAGCCTGCCTGGAGGACATGGTGGAGGGCATGTGAGGGACGTGGTATGAGCTCGTGTGACCATCCCCAGCTCCTGAGCGAAAAGCAGGAGGTAGAAGAGCAAGGCCTCTTTATTCCCTTAGATGGAATACTCTTTTGAATCATCCCCAAGGCCTTCATTCCAGAGTGGGAAGGCTGACCCTTCACTAAAGGAAATTGCTCTCCAGTTCTTCCCTTGGGCCATCTGGGGCTGAGAGGAGGGAAAGACAGACTCAGCCAGGGCTAGTAGCTCCTGTCACTCCTTGTCCTTTTTCTTACAAAGTCACAAGCTATAATCTGGTGCCCTTCCAACAGTCTTAAAACTATCTAGTGGTATGTGTGGCCTGGCCTCTTTGTCCACACGTGTGAAAAGCTACAGTGTGACCTGTTCTTCACACCCCTGTGATGGTGATGCTCAAGACCAGCCCCACTGGGATCCATCTTTCAGAGTAAGGTCCCAGGGAGGTCTCTTGAAGAGCAGCATCCCTTGTCCTATGTGGGAAAGTTACTGTCTAGCACCCTACTTTCCACAGGGAGCATTGGCTGCCCTGCACATCTGCCTACTCTCTGTATTTGGCTCCTTGTAAGTCAACATTTGAGGCCCTCAGAACTCCTCGTACCCTGTGGGTGCACAAAGTCGTTCATTTCCTAAAGCAAGATCATGAGTGACCCAAAAGGTGCCTCTCTGGCTGTGGAATGTGGCTCTATTTGTGTCAGTAGTTAGTCCAGGAAAAAGATTTGTCGGTCCACCATAGAAATGCAAATGAAAGATCCTCCTTGCTCTGTACTGTAAACCAGATCATGTGTGTGATGTCGTAATAGAATGCCTCTAGAAGCTGGAAAATATGTTGTATTTGCCACTTCTCTTCAGGATGTACTGTTTCTAAAGCCAGTGTCCAGGGTCCTGGTTCTGGACCTGTCCCTCCCTGGTGCCCAACACAGAGTAGGCCAGCATCCCCCAGGCATAGGCTGTATAGCAAATCAGCTTTGAGAAATAGTCAGATTTTAAATCTTGGGGCTGGAGCTACAGAAACAGCATTATTTTTAAAACTGTGTTTTTAATTCTAAAAATTACATGTGCACTCTTTTTACGTTGCTTTCCTATTTGTATAGCAGAACAGCTCTGTTGTTACCTTACTCAGTTCTTTTAATCAGGTTCCTTAATCCAGACTGAGTCTTGAATGTTTTTCCTCCACGACAGGGTGAATCAGTGAAGTACTTCCTGGATAACTTGGACCGGATCGGCCAGCTGGTGAGTAACACCGCCTCCTCCTCCTCCGCATCCCCACCCCTGCCCCCACCCCGGTTCTGTGATCCAGGCTTAGAAAACCTTTATGTTGATACCAAAGCAATCAGTCAGGGCTCTGGCCATGCTAATGGGACAGCATGTTATTCCACTTGCCCTGAACAACACTCTAATGTCATGCTCTTGCTTGGATCTCTACTTTGTCTAAAGTGGAAGGGAAGAAATTGCTCTGTGAAGAAGGGTTTCCCTCAAATCACGTGAGGGAACAGAGGAGTCCGTCCTTCTGTCAAAGGAGGGTTTCCTGTAACTTGTTCCTACTGGGAAAGTCAAGCAAATACAAAAACAAGTAATATAACACAACCCCAAGTGCAGTGAGGATCACTTTGCCCTGCCCATGCCCCAAGGCCAGATCCGTACCCTTTCAACACTGGTGTTCTCTAAAAGATGAGACTCTAAGAATCACAACTACTATACCACTGAGCTCCTGAAAAACTAGCAACGATTCCTTACTGTCAGCCAGTATCCAGTTCTAAAACTTTTCCCAGCTGCCTCATTTATGTTTTCCTAGTGGTATTGCTGCTTCTTTTTTTTTAAAGAAAAACAATTTGAGTCAGCATCCTAGTAAGGTCCATTTATCACAGCTGGTCAGTGTCACATTTCTTTTAATCTATTTTCTCCTCCCATCCTTTTTTCCTCTTTACTTATTGATTGAAGTAACTAGATCACTCGTCCCATGGGATATTTTGGTCTAGATCTTGCTGACCTGCCCTTCAGTGTGGTTGACATTGCTCGTCTGTCACCTCTGTGCCCTGTGAACTGGCAGGCAGCCCTCCAATTTGAGTTTAGGGTTAGAGGTTTTGGGGAGACTGCTGCGTGGGTGGCTTTGTGCGCTGGGGCCTTTGTGCACCGGCTTTGTGCACTCTTCATAATCCATGATCACAGAAGCTGGAGAGTTGCCACTGTTGCGTTTGTGATGCTAAACACTAAAGCATTCCCCGAGAGGTTTGCTGGAGGGAAGGTTGGTGGCAGAGGGTGTGCTTAGCTGCGTAGGGCCCTGAGTTCTATCCCCACCACCAAAGAGAAAAAGTTTTCCAAGAGTAACGTGTTAGTTATATTGGAGATTAAATATAAATTTCATTGCAAAACAGCCTATAGTAAGGTTTTAAAATGCATATGCCCTGGAAGTTAGTAAGTAGAATGTACCTGTGGTGCAGAAACAAACCAAAAAAGGCAGTGAATTCCCTCAAGAAGAGAAAATCAGTGAGATTTTACACTGGAGTCTAGAAGTGAGGATTCTGATCATTCTTCCTTAGACTGATGAGCCTCCATTTGTATCGAAATGTGCTTAATCCTTTCACTTTGCTTCATGGTAAATTTATAGTTCTGTAAATGAAATTTGCTTTTGGTGTTTCGTTAAACGTATTGCAAATTAGTGTAACTTTTCTCTCCACTCTTTTTGCTTCTTGTTCTTTTTCTCTCCTGTTCTCTTCCCCTCCTGAATGTCCTGCATCCCATATTTTACAGAATTACTTCCCTAGTAAGCAAGATATCCTGCTGGCTAGGAAGGCCACCAAAGGAATTGTAGAACACGACTTCATTATTAAAAAAATCCCTTTTAAGATGGTGGATGTGGGTGGCCAGCGGTCTCAGCGCCAGAAGTGGTTCCAGTGCTTTGATGGGATCACATCCATCCTGTTCATGGTGTCCTCAAGTGAGTTTGACCAGGTCCTCATGGAAGACAGGTGCACCAACCGGCTGGTAGAGTCAATGAACATCTTTGAGACCATAGTCAACAACAAGCTGTTCTTCAATGTCTCCATCATCCTGTTCCTCAACAAGATGGACCTCCTGGTGGAGAAAGTGAAGACAGTCAGCATCAAGAAGCACTTCCCGGACTTCAAGGGCGACCCGCACCGGCTGGAGGACGTCCAGCGCTACCTGGTCCAGTGTTTCGACAGAAAGAGACGAAACCGCAGTAAACCCCTGTTCCACCACTTCACCACTGCCATCGACACCGAGAATATCCGCTTCGTGTTCCACGCCGTGAAGGACACGATCCTGCAGGAGAACCTGAAGGACATCATGCTGCAGTGAAGGAGAAAGCCCCTCATCTTGTAGCATCCCTGAGCAGCCCCACGGCTGCCGGCCGGGTCTCACGGGGGGGTGTGTCCAAGTGGCCTCCTCAGACCCATGTCACCGGACACCTGGCCACACAATGCTGTACAGCAACCAGGCCAGCAAGCATCAGGAGAAGGACACGGGGACTCTGATGTTAGCTACTGAATCTGGGGACTAGTGAAACTACTGAAAACCCGAGCGATCACCTTGGTGTTAATCTGTAATCCCTGATAACATGGCTTCCTTCTTTCTACAGAAACCCTGTTCCTTTCCTGGCACAAGGTAATCAAGTATTGTGTGTGTACACACACACTCGCTCTCTAATGATGGAAACACAGACCCAGCTGGCCTTGCAGATGGCTTCCCTCTCTAACTTGCATGTCTTCGCAGAAACAGACTAACCTGAAAGCTTTGCCTTGTAGTATTTTGCAGAGATGCATAGCGATGCTGCTGAGCTCAGAGCCCAAGCTGGCCCTGCAGTCCTGGCTCAGGGTCTGAGTGCCACCTCCCAAAGTGAACACACCGCCTTTACAGCTGTGCCAGTGTCCTAAGACCCCCCACTCCAGGTGTGTGAGGTTGTGCCAAGGAGCTGTGCCAGGGAACCCTGCCCCTCACTGTGAATGACGAGATTGGGGGCTGTGGCCCTGCCTTAATGCCCTGGCAACAGGCCTGGCCTCGTCAGCTTGCCCAACAACATGGCACAGAGTGAGGATGGCCACCACCCATGGCTCTTACTCTGTCTGGGTGCACACAGTGGTGCTTTTTAACTCCTTACCCCTCCCTCACACCCGATGGCAAAGACACATAAACCAAGTGGCCTTGCAGATAACTTCTTATTCTGACTTACGAGTCATCTTCTGACAGGACAGTTGGCAGTATGTAGCACCCTCTTGTTTTGGAAATAGTAGTGTCATCTCCCTTTCCTAGGCTTCCAGAAGCTGCAGGGAGCACTTGCAGAGCTTTTGTGAGCACCCCAGCTGCTCCAGAGTCCATCACAGCTGACCCCTCAGGAAGCCCACAAGCCCTGGAAACCCAGGAGTCATTGTGCTTTGCACGCCCCTCGGTCTCATTCCTGGCAGGGCTCTCGCTTCTGTTGCTGCACACATAGAAGCAAGCGGTGGCGAGGGTGCAAGGGTGGGCACTGTAGAAGGCTGTGCAGGTAGATAGGAGCCGGTACAGCATCAGCCTGTCCACTTACCTGCCAGATGTCTCCCTGTACATTGCCACTCCAAACTGGCCCCTCTGTTACTCTCCCAAAAGAGTCTGTCTGGGAGTGGAAGGGAGGCTTTTCCTAGCATTTCAAGCAAGAGAGAAATTGGCAACAGATGCTGCAGCTCACTAACCCGTCCGAGGGCCTGTCCCAAGGCCACGCTGCTTCTGACCTTGTGTCCCATATGCGTCTTGCTCTTGGCTCTATTCAGCAACCAGATAAATAGGAATCTGTGACTGATACTAGATCAGAAGAGGAAGAGAAGCTTGCTTCTGCGTCATCCTGTGATCATAACGCTTTCATTAGGGGACAGCAGGAAACCTTTCAGTGTTCAAAGGTTTGTGTCAGTGTTTACTGGGGTTTGGGCTCTTTTCTTTGGCTGAAGAGAAGTTGCTGTTTTTGTACTGCTTCCTGTACAGCTCTTCAAGGCTGAGGGATGTCGCTAGGGTTAGTGCCATGTTTAAGGAAATGAGTAGCCTGGCAGAGCCTACCAGGGTAGGCGTATTTGGGCATGATGAGGGGTGGCCTGTCTACACACTGAGCTGTCCTGGCCCAGTGTGTTTTCTGTATTTTGCATGGTGTCTCTTAGGCTCGAGACCCAAAGGAGAGCACAAGCTGTTCCTCCCCCACACTGGGGCGTGCTCCCGGGCTGTTGGAGGCCACCATGGCTGGTGTCCCAAGCCAGCCTCAGAGGGAAAGCTTTCCCTCTCCCAGCCTGACATATATACTGTCACTCTCCAGCCCAGAAGCACAGTAATAATGAGATATGGTGACTTCTGTTTAACGAAACAGAGAGCAGGCAGGACAGCCAGAGGCCCGGGTCCTCACCGAGCTCAGTCTCTGGCCCCAGCCCCGCTAGCTGAGCCTCCACAGCCTCCTCTTCCTAATGCGGGGGGATTAGAGCATCCATCTGTAAGGACGCCCCACTCGGAACTCTGTGAGGTGTGGGAATTGGAGAAGAGGCCTGTTTGAGGGCTAAGCTGAAATCAGTTACAACTTTTCTACACATAGATTTTAGTCATTTTTGTCTCCAAAACCTTAGGCTTTTGTATTTTTTTATTTTAATTTCACTGTTACCCTTGACTATTGTCTTTTCTTTTTTATTGCGGATGTTGGAGAAGCAGGAGGTATTCATGCCTCATCTATTACTGCAGAAATATAACAATAAACTTTCTCAAAATAAGACTCTTCCTCATAGTTATATGGTTTATACTAAAGAACACAGTGTAGGTCTTTACTGATACCTATTTTTAACTCTTGTTTGTAAAGAAATCAAAGATTTTGAGTCATAGCTCCAATTTATAGAGCTCTCTAATTCTTACTCTTGTAATTTTCCAACTTTTTGATAAAAAATGACTACAGTTATTTTAACTCCATGCTCAAAAAATTATATTGAAATAAGCTGGTTACGAGTGACAGACCTGGGGGTCCTGGGACACACTCCCTCATCTGGTGTTGTAGGACAAAGGCGTCCCTTCGGACAGTCATCCAGAGCCAGTTGCTCACGGCTTTTACTTTGCACCTGTGCTAGCAGTGGCCAGGTAGGTCTGGCTTGAAGATTTGAGTACCTTCGAG
Organism: Chinchilla lanigera; assembly: GCF_000276665.1. NCBI lineage: Eukaryota > Metazoa > Chordata > Mammalia > Rodentia > Chinchillidae > Chinchilla > Chinchilla lanigera. Next base: position 12,625,041 of record NW_004955460.1, read on the forward strand.
TACCTTTGGTCTCAGATACTGCTTAAAATGAAACCTTAGATTTTCTTTGTTTAACATATAATATAACTCAGTATTCAAAATGAACACTAATTTTTTATTTTTCAGTAAAAACTCCAACCCTAATGTCATTTGAAGAAGGTTCACTATTTGTCAGTCACAGCTTTCATTTCCACATACCAGAAAAGCCTGGTGTGTAGAAGAGCCTCAGAAATACTGTTTTGATTAAAGACCGTTGCCTCTGAAGTGTCTAAAAGGAGCGTGTAGCACATATGTGAACATACGTGCATGTATGAGAAGCCCTGAGGGGGGACCCAGCAATTGACTGGAGACCGGCAGTGCTGTGGTTGCAGCTCCCAGGTGAGAGGTGATGTTCCCAGCCAGAGAACGAGGAGCCACTCTAACAAAGCCCAGATGCCTCTGCTCATTGCCACAGCTGGTAGCCAGAGCCCTCTCACACTTGCCCAGCAAGCAGGCTGCTAGAAGGAGGACTGTGTCACTCGGTGCCTTGTCTGTGTGTGGCCAGCAGGGTTTGAGCCGACCCCCGTGGGAAGGCAGAAGCATGCCCACGACAGTCCACAAGGCCAAGAGGGCCCATCCCTTGGGGTCTCAATGCCTCCATTTACGAAAGTTGAAAAATAGTGATTCTCAGCTCAGGGGACAGACTTGGCTCACCTGAGCAGCTTCTGTGCCTCTCAGGATCCCTCAGACCCAGCCCTCATCTGCGTGTCCCGGGAGGCGAGTATACGGCAGGGTGGAGGGCCACAAGAGTAGACAGTCCTCCAGTGTCTTCTCAGGCAGGTGGAATGCTGCATTTGGCACGATGACCACTGTCACTCACCAGAGAGCAGCCCCTGGCTGTGACCAACAGAACCCCAGGGGGAAGCACGCTCCTTGGGTGCAGAGAAGTCCCTGCTCACAAGCTGTTCCCATGCCCAGGTGGGCAGCCCTGCAGATGCCCATTGCCAGCTTCTCTGAGGAGCCTGGGACATACATAGGAGCCTCAGGGGCCGGGCCCTATGTTCCTGTCACCCTGGCATTGGGGGGATCGGGCCTGGGCCAGTCTGAGAGCCAAGGTTGAGGCTCCAGCCAGACGGCCACACACCTGCATAAAGACAGTGCTGGAGATGACTCCACATAGCTGATGAGAGGCCAACACAGACCTCAGCTCCAGCCCCTCCCTGAGGCTGGGCCCTGGGCCCTGGGGAGAAATGGGTCAGTCAGATCCATAGGAAAAAAGTTCTTGAGTGCGGCTTGGATGGGCCAGGAGCCGATACTGCTGTGAATCATGTTTCGGGGCAGGTGGCATGCCAGCTGGTGCCCGTATCCCGGGAGAGTGAAGGTCTAGACTAGAATCTGGGAGGTAACCTCAAGTGGAGCAGTGCTACTTCTGCCTCAGCAGCCAGATTTGCAGTGTTCCACATGCTGTCCTGAGGCAGAACATCAGAGTGCTAGAGGTCTGTGGCCTACCCTTCAAAGCTCCCTAGAACCTGAAGCCTGCTTGTTCTCAGGATGGTAGAGTAGGGGATTTGATTTCCACACTGAAGTATTAATGTCTGTGCAGGTGACCAGCGGCCTGAAGCCTCCCTCGGCCCCCCTTGCGCACTACCCTGAGTGCCTTATACCCAGAACAGATAGCTCTGCCCACCTGCACGCTGCCACCCCCACTCTGAGCTCTCAGGACAGCCATACTTTGTGTACCTCAGACATTGCCTACACCTTGCTGAACCAGTCCCTCAGCAAGCTAAGCTTCTCCCACACATGAAATTCCTATGCAAGAACCACTCCCAGAACCCAAAAGGAGGAGCAAGAGGCCACCGGAAATAAGTGAGCTCCAACAAAGCCTGGCAGGATAGGTGTCCACAGGAGTTGGTGCCCATGCACACAGAACACAGGATAGGAAATGAGGAAGCTCCGAATAGACAGGTTTCCTGCCCAGAAAGCAGAGGTCATGGGTGGCCACAGAGCCGCCTTCTGTGGGCTGAATGAGAGTTGCCCTGACCTTTAACCCTGCGCTTGAGGTTCCTGGATTCAGAGCCTGCAGGCCTCACCTCTGTGGGACAGTCATCTTCTAGGGGTTGTGTTGGAAACATGGCCTATTCCTCACTCCACAGAGATGGTGGAACCTAACCCAGCTCCACCCTGCAGCCACCGTCCCCAGCTGATCTGCAAGGTCGCAGCAGTCTGAGAGCTCCGAGGCATGTGCAATGTGTGAGTGGCCGGCAGCACCCATCCCCCCAAGTGGGGGTCCCCTCTTCCACCACTCACAGCCTCGGAGTAACACAGGAGGCCGCTGCCACCAGTGTCTCTCAGGTGCCCTCAGTAAGGTTGGTGCACACCAAAGGCAGACTTGGAAACTCAGATATCAAAAACCAAACCGGACTTGCACCTGAAAGACCAGTAAAGTCAGGTGTGAGGCTGCCCTGTTCTCCTCAGCCATCAGGACGATGTGCTTTTCTAGGTTCGCCTTGGGATCAGTGGTTGGACGTTCTCACCAGCTTTTGTGAGCTGGGGCCCACAGGGTCCAGGAAAACGAAGCATCAAGTCTGTCAGTCCCAGGAACCTCACAGAACTACCATTTGACCTCGTACGCAAATTGACTTAAAACCATCTCAGTGTCCTTTAACTCCACTAGAACCAACTAAAGCCCATCACCCTGTCCCTCTGTCCTCAGAGTTAATGTGCCTGGTCCCACTCAGCACCACCTTGTGCCTAACCTGTCCCCCAGGGAGCCCAACCCACATGCTGAACAGAGCTGAGGCCCTACAGAAGGGATGAGATGGAGATGGCCTTGGCCCTGAAACTGCCCTGAGCCTGGCAGAGGTCTTAAACACCAAGAGGGCGTGATGCTCTGCCAAGGGCCCCCAGGGAACAACCACCAAAACTGCCCAGGCAGGACCACTGCACTGTAACTGGTCTCCGTTTACACATACTGTGTCTAGGCTAAGGTGAATGTGACAAAGTGTAAAAAGTGTGTCTTACAGCCATGGTGGTTTGTTCAACATGTTTTGTATATATGATTTTTACAAATTATTAAAATTTGCCTTAAATTACATCTGTCTTCCCGGCATGTTATCTCCCACTGGGACCTTCCTGAGTGTGGTCACCACCCACAGCCTCTGAGCAGCTGTGGGTAACAGTGGATCCTTGAACACGTGTTTAGCATTGCATCCATGGTCTCTGGGACAGAATCAAACCTAGACTAGTGCCTCTCCGGAAGCAGGGGTCTCCTTGTGGTCCATGTGAATGTAGGACACAGGTCTGGTGCCCAGGCCACCAGGCAGGAGGGAGGTAAGTGGTGGCTGGGCACACGGCCCTGGCCTTCCCTCGTTCCCTTCATTTATGGCAGTGATGGCAAATTTGTGAGCCTTAAAACACACAGGCAGGGGTCCCTAGCCAAGTTCGGATGGTGAGTTGTCCTGTTTTCACTTAGACTTTGAGACTGGCATCCTCCTCTTCCATCCTCCTTTTTCTGTTTGCTTGTTTGTTTGAAGACAGGGTCTCCCTATGTAGTTCAGGCTGATCTTGAACTCATGGCAGTCCTGCCTGAGCCTCCTGAGTGCTGGGATTACAGGTGTGCACCATGTAAGGCCTTCTTATTTCAGTTTTATAGCATTTATGAATTTTGAGAGGGAACATGTAATATGTATGCATGGAAAATCTGAGTAACAATGTATTCTGTGTACCCAAGTTACCTGCAGTCTCAGTACTTGGACTGGACAGTTAATGCTGCCACAGAGTCAGGCATGCTTCAGCTCATGTGGTCAGGCAAAGCTGTTCCCACTGAGCAGTCCGTCCTAGAGCCGGTGCTGCTGCCTTGAGGGAGTCTGACCCCACCTGGCAATCCTCCTTTGCCTTTTGCAGGTACGGCAGCTTGGGGTCCATGACAAGCTTTGGGCTTTGTCCTCAAGAGCCCCATGTAGAGCGATGCTTCTGGGTGCGGTGGGCCCATAGCAGGAGAGAGAACGCAGTTGGCCTTCAGACTGCCACCCACACCAGCCCCAGCAGCCTTCACTGTCACATCAGAAGGGACAGTGGCAGCTGGCATGCTGCTGCCCTGATGTCCACCAGGGGATCCCCTGCAGGCCTGGTGCGATATCAAGAGACCTGCCCTAGATCACTAGGGGGGACAGGAAGTGGCCTCTTCCTGGTACCATCTCAGGAAGACATCCTTTCACCTCCGCCCCTCCCTGCAACTTCTGCTGTCCACTGGAGACACTTGGAACACAGCTGGCGCCGTGCGCAACCTCCCTGCCATGACTTACAAGCCTCTGAACACCTTGCTGCAGACTTGAGCCCTGTGCCAGAGAAGCCTGGGTGAGGGCCACAACGGCTTGACAAGCCCAGGTGACACCAGCCTGGTTCTGGGTCAGTGCGACATTGGTGTCAGCAGCATGCCTGGGGATGGCATGGGGGTGGCCTCACTTGGGGGGGCTGGCTGGTCTCCAGTCTGGTTAATTTGTTGAGGCTGAGGTCCGCTCAGAGCAGGCCTGAGGTTGGATAGGGCTGGCTGCCGCAAGCCTCTGGGGGAGCAAGCCATTTGCAGCCCTGAGGTTGGATAGGGCTGGCTGCCGCAAGCCTCTGGGGGAGCAAGCCATTCGCAGCCCCCTCGGTGCGGCATCACCCCCGGGCACCAGCGACCCTGGACATTTCTCAGGAATGGTTGACTGAGGCTCGTTTTCACTTGCCTCTTCCCCTCAGTTACCGTGGTTTCTCGGCCGTGGAGGGGACGCTGTGAGCACTGGAAAAGGAGACAGCCATCACCACTTCACGGCTATCTGCATTTATTCTGCTTTCAAAGCCAGGTCTTCACAGCGAGGCGGGGCGTTTTCTCAGTTACTGGGCAGTGTGGACCTTTGACAGCCTGTTGTCCCGAGGGCCACAATCCTTGAGACAAGATCCCTGTGTGTGCAGTCACCCCACAGGGACCAAGCTAAAAGACTCAACAGAGGACCCCAGCCTCAGGAGCCACTGTCCCCCAAGCAGCAGCAGTGCCCTCCCCACCTGGCTGTCACCTCATGGGGAGCCCCATAGAAGGTACCTCTGTCCACCAAGGCCAGGTGCTGCCTCCAGGAGCCCTGCTGCACCATCTTTATGGGAAGGAACCATTCCGGTTGGGGACTTGCATCTTCTTACCAACAAATCCACGAAGCCCCAGCAGCTGTGGGCTTGGTTTTGGTTGGCGTCCTCACCTGGGTGCTGGCCGCTCATCCCACGTTCCTCATTCCGCCGTGGGCTTGGAGGTGTAGCAGCCACCACAGTTCCCGTTGGGCTCTGGAGCCCGGGGGGGCTCAGAGGGAGCAAATGGAGCCTGTGCTCAGCTCTGCGCTGCTGGGGCTCCGGAGGTGAGCGCCCCTGTCCACACTGGCTTCTGCAGGCATTACATGGGCTAATGGCATCTCCCTTGTGCTGTTGTTTTGAGAACGACAGCGATAGGTATAAAGTACCCCAGTACTTAGGAGGGCCCCACTGTTCTGACCTTCCTGAGCAGGTGTGGGGCCAGTAGCCAGTCTCAGAGGCCTGGTCATGCCTGCCGGCCTGTTAGGTCTGGATGGCACCTCGTCTTGGTACTCTGCACAGACCTTCTGTCGCTGGCACATTCTAGCAGCCCCTGGGAACTTCATGGGATCTAAATCTGGATCCTCAGCTTCACCATTAGCAGCTTGGCTAGGTGTAGGTTATGTGTGTGTGTGTGTGTGTGTGTGTGTGTGTGTGTGTCACTGAGCTCTGCCTTGATGTCTGCAGATAGGATTCACATACCACCCACCCTCACCCTTGCCCTTGCCCTTGCCCTGGAGAGAGCTCCAGGGCTGCTCATCCTCCTGCCCCGTGAGGTCTCCGGCACAGCAGCGGAGTGCTTCTCCTCCTGCTCTTCCTATGGGAGGCTGGGCTCCGGGTATGGGACTGCCAGACACAGGACCCATGCTCGTCACAGCCTGACTGAGACACAGGAGGCTCTCAGGAGGACCGCCAGACTGGATGACCTGTCCCTGTGGAGTCTCAACTGACGCAGAAATGAGGAAGCAATTAAACTGTGTGTGTTGCCATTTATCCCCCCTTGGCAGTTCTGGGATGGAACCCAGAGCCTCATGCATGTGAGGCAAGTGTTCTACCACTGCATGTTCCATCCCCAGCCTAATTTTGCCCAGTTTTTTAAGAAAGTTTTACACTCAGAGGCTAAAACAAGAGGATCACAAGTTCAAGCCCAACCTGAGCAACTTAGAACTTGACTCAAAATAAAAAGTTTTTAAGAGGGCTTGGGATGTAGCTCAGTGTGAAGGCCCTGGGTTTAATCCCCAGTATCACAAAAACGGAAAAGAAATTGAAAGCCCACATGGCCCCGCGCTCGCAGAGACCACCTTCTGTACGTCTTCTGTACATCTCGGCGCACAGCGGCGTCCTGCCTCAGGCTGCAGGACTTTAGGAAGATTTGGGAGACTCGGCTTTACTGACACAGTAGCACTCACTGTCACCTCCTCTGCCCTCCCATGCCACTCGTCCCCATTTGCTCTTTACTTGTCCTGGACAGAACCTAGGGCTGACGGGCAGGCAGAGAAGAAAAACATGGTTGTCCCTAAAGTTATGCTTTCAGAGCTCACCAATCTTTGAAAAGTCTATGGGTAAAAGGTTTTCCCTGATGCTACTACCTTCCACTCCCAATCTGCTCTGGGGAATCACAGGTGAGCGCCAAAGGCCTCGGGCTCAGGCAGACAGCGCTGAGGACGGGAGCCGTGTACCTGGCCCCATGTTCCTGGAGTGCTGTACCTTACCAGCTCTGCTTTATCTCATTCCAGTAATTCTTTCACAGAGGACAGAGGAAACTGAAAACGAGCAGACCATGGTGCAGGGCTGGAAGCCACAGCCAGGCCCCGCACCCCCACCCCCATGGGGCCCTGGGTCATAAATGGCCACCGCACTCATCGCCCATCTCCCACACACCGCCAGAATCTTGCCACCGCCCACTTGGGGGTACAGGCTATGTCCCCTCCCTGGGAACCCACAGAGGGCTCAGTGACTGCCCAGATGGGGAGCAGAAATGACACCCTGGAACTCCAAGCTGAGTCAGGAGGGCTACGCCCTGTAATAAGGAGGCCCAGGCCCCTGCCCCTGAACTGAAACCTGGGGTTCCGGCTGTGCTTGTGGCCACCTCCCCACCCCGCTCTGCCCAAACTGGATTCCCGGGCAGTGGTTATAGTTTGTTGGCAGCAACAGGCGTCTGGGTCTGGCCTTCCACTCTGCCGTGCTGCCCACTGCTGGCATCCCCTGGGGCTCACTTCTTAAAAGACCTGGCTTGTCACTGGCTCCCCTTCACCCTGTCCCAGTGACCTCCTGACGGTGGGGCAGTCTCGAGCCAGAACAGAGCAGGGACCCGATGAGGGGCCTGTGGAGCTGCTAAGCTGTGAGTCTCTCCTCTCCCTCTGCCCAGGCTGGACGTGGGGACCAGGACTACACCACCAGGCCCCTGTCAGGATCACAGGGAGGCATCAGTGCCCCTCCCCTGCCGGGTCCTGCTAATCTTATATTCCTACTGTGGCCTCAAAGCTGTCTGAGCTCCCCATCCAGCAGATGCACGAGCTGCTCTCAGCTCTTCTCAGGAGGGAAAGCCAAGGATTCTGCCACAGAAGCGTCTCTCCCTGTGACTCTGATACTGCAGGCTGGGACACCTATGATGACTGGCCACTTCGGGAACACAATTGAGTGTGTGCACGCAAGAGCTTCAAAATATGTGACACCGGAGTGAAGGGAGGCAGACAGCTCTACAGCTGTGATGGATTTTAACACCCCTCTGGAGGAACTGATAGAAGCAGACCACAGAACAAAATATCTATAAAGACGGATGAGCTGGACGCCCATCCCAGCCTTGGCCTAACTGGTATCAACAGTGTAGCCGCCTTTGTCAGAAAACTTCCCCCCAAATGTCACTGCAGTCTGTTTCCACCACTGCCAGTGACGGCATACAGAGGTCTCCCAGGACAACAAGTTCCTCTTCTTTCCCATCCTCAGCCCTGAAAACTAGATGCTCTCCTCTTGTGCAGCAGCTGTCGGAGAAACCACAGGCCCAGTGGGCCCTGGCTCCGCCCATGTAGCGATGCCTTGGAGTTCCAAGGACCGAACACTGCTCCAGCCACAGTACGTGACCATGCGTGTGGCCAGGGCACCACAGAAACAAACCATCGCTTCCCCCAGGAAGTGGGTGGGCAGCTGCCAAGCCCCTGGACGGTCACTAGGGCCCTGAGGGGGAAGGCTGAGGGTGCTGCACCACAGGTGCACATGGCCAGAGTGCACTCAGGGACCTAAGGTGCCCACAGGTGGCACCTGCTCAGCTTCTGGAAGGGAGCTTTCAACCCTGCAGGCCACTTCACTACACTACTGCTCCTCCCCCTCCCAGCGACAGGGGGAGGTCTCCACCTTGGAGACCCTGCGCACACTCAGGCGCCGTTTCAGGGAGGAGAACTTGTCCCCCAGGACCTTGCGCAGCCCCGCACTGTCCCTGCCACAGGGTCGGTCCTGCCTGGTGGCTGGGAGCTGCCCCGTGAACATTTCCCACGGCTCCAGGGCATCCACAGCCCTGTCTACCTGTGCCAGTTCCTCCTCAGCCACCTCCCGCTCCAGAGCCTCAATGCATGTGGCCAGCCACCGTCCGTGCTCTTCGATGGCCTCCATGGGGCCCCCAAGCCTTGGCAGCACCTCCGCGGCCTCCAGGGAGCTCAGCTCATCCTCTGGGCCCTCTAGGAAAGCATGACTCCACACGTCAGGTGTGCCAGGCTCTGAGAGGCTGGTGCCGGGCTCTGAGTCGCTCTCACAGCACATGCCTGAGTCAGCGCTGACAGGCAGGGTGGTCTCGGACACAGACGGCTCTCCGGCCTCCGGGCTGGGCCATGTCCCCGCTACTGCCTGAGTCCAAGTGTGGAGTCTCTGAGAGGGAGAAACATACCTGAGTCCTCTGCTTGGGCACTTGTCAGGGCCTCAGCTATCCTCAGATACCCTGGGGCCAGTATCAGGCTGGTGCCCCTTCTGCAGTGCCTCTGAGGCTGAGACTCCAGCCGTGCCTAAGCCAGATAGTCAAGCCCACATGAGTCCCCATGTGCAGGTGGGCAGGCCCATGGCCGCCCAGCAGGGACCCTGGACACTGGCAGATGGTACAAAGCAGAGCTTTTTCCAGCCAGGCCCCTGATGGCTCCAGTCCTCGGGTTGCCCCCGAATGGGGTCAGACGCTCCCTGTCACATCACTCCTAACTGTCCCCCAGTCTGTCCCCAGAGATGTGGCCACTGAACGCCGTGGAGAGTGTGGGTACAAATAAGGTACCACGCCCACCCCCTCGGGTCCCTGCTCCTCAGGGAGGAGGCAGGCAGCAGGATAGGTAAAGAAGTTCACGCTAGATAGTCGAACAGGACCCCAAATGATGGTCATAAAATGACAAGTCTCAATCTCCAGGCAGACCAGAGCCATCCATCATCACCCATTACACAGCTTCATGAAGACAGTGGCCTGTGCAGAGTGTCCCCCAGGTGGCAAGGGTCACCCCAGATGCCCCTCTGTGGACACCACTGAGTCACTGAGACACAGGCTCCCCAGCCCCTGAGCCTTGCTCTGAGATATTCCAGCTGCAGTTGTCCCTGCAGGGGGCGGCCCTGTGGTCCCGAGAAGAGCAGGGGCTTCCCAGAACCACGAGAGCTGAGTCATCAATACCACCAGGGTCCCGGAAACGTTTGGTCTCCCGAGAGGCGGGTCTCTGCCTTCACCAAAGACTTGTGCTTCCGGCCAAAGGGGCATTTAAAGAAAAGTGAGCCCTACTCGCCTTCGCACTCCGAACTCAGTAGAGTTCCTGAGTGTGGAAACAAATCTTCCTGCAGCTGTAAAGAAGGGGCTGGGGGCTGTGTGGCCAGGCTGCCTGCAGAGGGCAGCACCACCTCACCAAGTGCCCGTCGCGCTGGCCTAGGGTTGGGAGTGTCCCCTTCAGCCCCTCTGGGTGGCAGAAGCCACACCCCAAGGAAGTGGCTCCGGAGAAGGAAAAAGGAGGGCAGGTAGCAGCACTGATGCCCAGTAAGTGTCAGCCTCCAACTGGCTGAGATAGGAAACAGCCCCTCACAGGCTGAGTGCCCCCTGCACGAGGCAGCACAGCCAGCGACAGTTTCCCAGGCCCAGCAGGTGGCAGAGCTCATGGCAGGTCCTTACCCCAACACAGCCACAGTCCTGGACTCGCCCACGTGCCAGACCCCTGCTAAGGACTCCACCTGCTGCCAGGGAGACCAGTGAGGTCCAGAGGAGCGTGACACAGCACAGGCCTGCTCCTCCCCCGCTGACCCGAGTCACTGCATGCCGCAGCACGCGCTGTGCTCACCTTGTACCTGTCCAGGAGCTGGAAGCCCAGGACGTGCTGTAGCTTCCGCAGGCAGATGGGGCAAAGGTCCAGGGGCCACCGCAGGACTTCGTCCAGGCTGAGTGCCCCCTGCATGAGGCAGCGCAGCCAGCGACAGTTCCCCAGGCCCATCAGGTGGCAGAGCTCATGGCAGGTGACCTGGGAGGAGGGGACACCACCTTGCCCGGGCCTTCCACTCGTGACCCTGGAGACGTCGGAGCAGCCCTCCAGGAGCCCAACGCCCAGGGTGAGGCCAGACTACAGGAAGTGGTCCGAGTGCCCCTCCCAGGTGGCAAAAGGCCTGGGAGCCAGACAGACATGGAGTCAGAGCCCAACCTGCGACCTCATAGCTTTGTGGCCTTGGGCAAAACAATTGGCATCGCTGAGTCTCAGTTTCCTCGCTTTACGAGCATCTCCTTCAAAGTGAGACTGACCACGTAGAGCGCTTGTGGGATCTACTCACACACCCATGCCCTCCCATGCCCATGCCCATGCCCACCTTGCAGCACTGTACCATCCCCAGGGCGCTGAAGCATAGCCTCTGGCCACCATCCTGTAGCAGGACCTCAGGGCCATCCACCGCCGCCTCCACCGGGGCCAGTTCAGGAGCGCTGGGCGCCAGCTGCAAGAACTCCCCCGCAAACCGGGCAAAGCTGCAGATGCCCACCTCTAGGGAGAGGAAAGGGACTCAGGGGCAGCCTCAGCCTCAGGGGGCCCACAGTCCCTGCCCCCACCCCACCTTCTCTAACCGTGGCCAAGGAGGGGCCAAGCCTAGGGAGCAGCCCTTGCCCAGGAGCAAGACTGTGGACCTTGGGGCTGTTTCCAGGTGTGTGTCCCCCTCCCTAGCACCTTGGCCTTCTCATGAGGCTCCTCCCCACTCACCGTGCCCTGGAAGGAAGGTGCTAAAGGTGAAGCTCCAGGCCTCGCAGGGGTACAGATCTGACAATGTGAGGCCCAGCACGCACAGTGCGTCGTCCGGCTTGTTGTTCTTCAGGAAGGACAGGATGCCGTCTGCGGGGAAGGCAGGCGCTGGGAGGCAGGAGATAGCTGGGTCGCAGCTCCACCCAGGGCTCTGGGAAGGAAAACCTGTCTCCCTCCTCTCGTTCTGCCTGGGACCAACCCTTCCCAAGGCCAGGCACAAGCTAGCCATCTTGGGCATGTGAGACCTCAAGGCAGCTACAGGGGGTCAGGGAAATGTGGGTCCTCTAGGCAGTGACATCTCAGCTGTTTCCTCCACAGCCACCCCCAAGCTAAACTGGCAGGACTAAGATGCCCATTCACAGCCCAGGGCAGTTGCTGGAAAGGCATCCAGGCCAATGAGACGGTGTTAGGGAAATGCCGCCACAGGCACAGGAAGGGGCAGCTGCCGCGGCTACTGAATGAGTGGCCTGTGCAGAGTGTCCCCCAGGTGGCAAGGGTCACCCCAGATGCCCCTCTGTGGACACCACTGAGTCAGAGACACAGGCTCCCCAGCCCCTGAGCCTTGCTCTGAGATACTCCGGCTGCAGTTGTCCCTGCAGGAGGCGGCCCTGTGATCCCCAAAGATGCCCGTGTCCCAACCCCAGGCCCTGTGCACAGGTCACCTCACATGGCAAAAGGGACTGTGGGTGTGGATGGAGATGTCAAGCTCGGGATCATTCTGCTGTATCTGAGTGGGCCTCATAACCAGAGGGAGGTGGAGACCCGGCGGGACCAGGGTCAGAGAGAGGGCTGCGAGGTCCCAGGAAAGCCAGAGGAGGGTCTCGGTGCCTACAGAAGGGAAAAGCACCTCACAGGGAGAAGTACCTAAAAAGTGGGTGGTGGCTGCAGGAGCCTCGCCATAGAGGTTAAGGCAGAGGGTAGGCTACAGGGGTCAGTGACCTAGTAAAGGGAAGGCCTAGTCAGCTGGGTGGGAGGAAGGGGCAGAATCATCCCCGGCTGGCGTTTCCCTGACATAAAGAACCAGGCAGGAAGAGGCGGGGAAGCGGGCAAGGTCCTTGGGTCACGGTCCTGCATCCCTGGGAGGGTGTAGGTGGAAGGACACAAGGTAACAGTGCTGAGCCCTGAAGCCCAGTCTGGGGCAGACTGAGCTAAGAGCAGAACAAGCAGGACCCCTGGGTTCCCTGGCGCTCAGACAAGTTCACAGTCGGGGCGACAGGGACAGAGCGGCAGATGCCATGGGATGACAGAGGCCATGATTATGATCTGAGCTGTGGGTGACAGCCAAGTGCATTGCTGTCCAATGGAAACAGCACAAGCTACTCAAGTAACTTTGAACTTCCCTGATTTAACCTAAGATATCTAAAATGGTATTTTAACAGGTAATGGAATTTTAGGGTTGTGAGTTTCTATATTGTTTTTCCTTCTAAGTTTTCACATCCGGTATATGTTTTACATTCATTGCACATTTCAGACTGGCCACATTTTATACATCCAGTGGCCACTGCCCCGGACAGCACGGGTCTAGGGTGTGATCTTGGGAGACGAGTGGCTGAGATCTCAAGGACAGGTCGAGAAATTCTGGCTATGAACATGACGATGATGATGATAATGATTGTTACAGACTCAAATGTGCCCTCCAAAAAGAAGTCCTAACCCTTGCTACCTACAAATGTGACCTTATTTGGAAACAGGTTCTTGCAGATGTCACCAGTGTGGGACTGAAATCCAGCCTGACTGCTGGAAGAAAGAGACACAGGAAAAAGCCAGGGAAGACACGGGCGGAGATTGGGGTCTTGCATCTGCACTCCAGGGACTCCAAGGAACATGGAAGGAGGCCAACAAGGACCCTGTCTTGAACTTTCAGAGGGCATGGGGCTGCTGACACCTTGCTGTCAGCCTCCAGGACCATGAGGCAAGAGATTTCCATTGCGGGAGCCCCATAGTCTGTGGCGCTGTGTCAGAGGTAGACACAGAGCTCTAAGCCAAACCCACCTGAGCACAGCCCCACCCAGCTCAGCACCAGTGCAGAGCCCCCAGTGTCCAGGTAGCCTCTGAAGTGTGGGGTGACGGTGCCGGAGGTCTCTAAGCTACCTCAGTCACCCGACAGGCAGGACATAAGCACAGGCATAAGCCCCTCGTGTGGCGTAGAAGAGAGGGCCAGGAGGTCAGCCTCTGTCTGGGGCTAGATCCAGGGCAGGCTGTGCTGCGCCTGGGTCCCTTCTAGGCCCTGCAGGGTGTGGGCTGCGCCCAGCAAGCAGGCTTGTTCTCAGTGACCACATGTGAAGACTGGGACCTGGAGGAGCATGTCACTGGGGCGGACACCTCCACCCCAGCCTGGGAGTCCTGTTAACCCCAAAAATAGCACAGGTTGCTCCTGGTCAGGCAGGCTGGGGACCACAGCAGTGCTGCCACTGCCCTCGCCATCAAAGAGGAGGGCTGAGCACAGGACAGTGAGGAAGGAGGCCGTGAGGAATGCACACACCAAGACTCAGAACGGTATCTAACAATTACGCCCCGGTAAGCTTTAAATCAAGCAGGGATCTGCCAGGGAAGCGAACAGGAGAGGCCCGGACTAGATGTGATGGAGCTGCTAAGCGTGGTGGCGCACGCCTGTAATCCCAGCATTCAGGGGCCTGAGGCAGGAGGATCACTGTGAGTTCGAGGCCAGTCTAGGTTACACAGGGAGTTCAAGGCCAGCTTAAACTACATAGTGAGACCCTGCCTCAACCAATCAATCAATCAATCAGTGTGATGGAGCTGGGCTATTCCCAAACAGAAAGCAGGCAGGTTGACCCTAGTGACATCCCCACACACTGAAGAGGTTGCAGTCTATGCCCCTGAGGGTCACCAAGGAGCCACCCAGGAAAGTGTCACATTTTTATCCCAGCCAGAGCCTGGAAGAGGGAAGAGAAAATCCCATCTGCAGACAATGATCGTCCCAGGCCACAAATTACCCTAACAGGTAAACTAAGTTTTCAAAGAAGACATCAACAAATAATGAAAAATAGCACAAGTAAACAACTGAGACAAAGCCAGCAGGAAGAACTAACACTGTCCACAGCCAAGCCTGGGACCAGGCCACTGGGCCCAGCCCCAGAGCGGTGACACTGCTGAGCCGAGAAGGGGTCCACAGGAGCTGTGAAACAGAGACACACGGCCGAGAGGAGGAATCGGGGTGGGGAGGTGCCTGCAGAGGCGGAGGACCGCGGACTGAAACCCACACACTCAGAGCAGATGGGTGCGGAAGGAACAGCCAGGCTCCTACACGCGCAGCGAGCCCCAGTTGGAGAACAGGCACCGGCCCGGCGGCATTTGAGCGGCTGAGAGTTTCTCAGAACTGTGGCCAATACCAGCCCAGTGACTCCAGGCCCGATGTCAGCCTCTTCTTGCAACCTCCCTGCACGCACACCTGGGCGTCCTGTCCACCTAGAGCCCTGTGTGACAGCGCCTCTCAGCCGGCCCCATCCCAGCAGCCAGTGACCTGCAGGAGAAGGTGGGCCAGGGTCTGCAGTCCCCTACACAGACACACAGGCCTTTGCAAACAAGAGGCTAGAGAGCCGGCCTCCAGCAGCCGCTTCACCTCCTATGCCCGCTGCATACTGTTCCAGCTGGCCCTGAACCATGCAGTCTCCAGACACTTCAGTGTGGGAAAGGAACCCTTGTTTCCCCCACCTCTTCCTTCCACTGTACCTGCCCCGGCTTTACTCACCTGTATGCAGCTGCAGCCCGGCTGAGTCCCGGCGGGGGCGTGAGGAGCAGCGAATGGACTCAGCCGCCACCGAGGGCAGGCACTTGACCCGCAGGCCCAGGAAGAAGGCCTCGGCGCAGCTCCGCAGGCAGTCCAGCAGGGGGCAGCCCAGCGGCTCCTCACTTAGATCTGAAGGCAGAGAGGCCCCACTGCTCAGTGAACTACTGACAGGTGGGCGGACAGCGGGAGGGGGAAGTGGGGGGTGGGGACTAGTGTGCCCCATTCAGGCTGCAAAAGACCAGCCTGGCTGGCAGAAGGGCTGGCACCAATGTGGGCAAGGGAGGGACTCAGCTGCCACAGAGTAGGAGGACATAAGCCCAGACCAGGTGTGCAGACCAGTGTCTTCACCCCAGCCTGTCAGAAGTACAAGTCCCAGTCCAAACCCCACACTACAGCGAGGTACTGCTTGTCACCCAGCAGAGTGAGGAGACTGGAGCTATCTGCAGGACGCTGGTGAAAAGGGACTGGTCCCAGAAAGGTCTAAGCAGAGCCTGCAGGCTGCGGAGTGACAGAGAGCGAGACTCACAGTGCCCGCAGCACTCTGGTCGCTCATGGCAAGGAGGTGGCAACAGCTCATGGCAAGGAGGTGGCACTCCCAAGCCCGGTGCCACATTGTCCGCAGGGCCTTTCTGCCAGGCTGGGGCCACCTGCATGCTGAGGTCCCAGAGGCCAGCCTTCCCTTACCGCAACCCCAGCACCTGGCTGAGCTGTTCTCTCAGCCTTTGGCCCCCAGTGTCCCTAGTCTCTGCCAGACAGAGTCCTAGACTCCAGCAGCCACACTGGGGTCCCCACCATTCTCAGCCCAGCATCTCCCAGTATCATACCAGGTTCAAATCCTGCCTCTGCCAATACTGGTCAGGGAACCTCTCCCAGCCCGTTTCCCCACCTGTGAAATGAGCTGATCTAACAACCCAAGAGGAAGTAGCCTTGTACAGCATGGAGCCTGGGGTGGTGCTGGTTTCAAGAGATGTGGCTTGGACCCTGCATACCTGGGCCACGCAGCACCCATAGGTCAAATGGGCCTGTAGCCCAGGCTTTCCAACCGTGTCAGAGGTGGACAGCGGAAGGACTCCAGGCCTCCCTGCCCACCGCAAATCCTGAGCCACCCACCCCACCCCAGCCCCCACTCCTGGGCAGTGCCAGGCTGGCCCTGGCCCTCTGTACCTATGGGCTGCAGGTAAATGTGCTTCCGTGCCAGACTCTGTAGGCGGTGTGGCAGGGTGGCGTGGAAGGTAGCAAAGTCCTCAGGGGCCTCAGGGCGGCTCAGGAGCCAGTCGAAGGCTGAGTAGATGAGCAGCGGATGGAAGAGGGTCCTGTGTGGGTTGTAGGCCTCAGCCAGGAACAGCCGCTCTGCCAGGGAGAAGGCGGCAGCATAGCACTGCTGCAGTCCTGCGTCGCTGGAGACCAGGGCATCCCGCAGCACGCGAGGCCCGAAGCTGAACTCCTGGGCCGGCCTACAGGGCAGCATGGCAGGCAGGCGGGGCCTGGCCACTTCCGGGAGCCCCTGTTGCTGCCCATGAGCCGTCCTGGGGACAGCCAGGGTCTCCTATGGAACTGTCCCTCAGGGTGATAGGCAGGGCTCTTGGGGGCCACCAGTGGGCGTGTGGGGCACAGCTCTGTCTTGCGCTGCACCTCCTCAGCACATCGAGGGGAGGCATGGGCACCTCCAGGCCTGCCAGCACCTGTGGGGTAGACAGAGGTGCCACTGTCACTGCTGGGCATATGCAAGGCTGTGGCAACCACAGAGAAAAAGGGCAGATTTCCTGGGGCCTGGCGTCTGTGTCCTAGGACCCAGCTCTGCCCCCAGCCCAGGCAGAGAAACTACTTCCCCTTCCCTCAAAGGCTGGGTCCTTAATCCAGAATTGAGCAGGGGAGCCTGTCTTCCGCCGATAGAGAGCTGCTTCCAAGGTCCTCAAGCAAGGCTCTCAACCCTCCCCTGAGCCCTCGGGAGGAAGGGACATAAGAAGACAACACCACCATTTGCACAGCGCCCCTGCAAAGCCAGCGGGGACCCTCCAGGCAGGACATCAGAAACTGCTCTCCACTTCATGACTGCAAAACGGCCTCCATCACAGGGGCATCCACCTCAGCTTCCTGTGGGAACCCCCAGGAGGCAAGGGTGGGGGAGGAAAGCCACCTCAACAGCCCCCAGACCCAGTAGTTTCCGGGCACATGAGTGTGAGGGGTCAGAGACACAATGAAGTAGCAGGGCTGGCCTGGCTGTCAGCCGCTACAGCCTGAACTAGAGTGATGCAGAGAAGCAAGGAGAGCGTTGGAACCGCTGGGATGGCCAGGCGGGGCGAGGAGACGGGGCACTGTGCTACAAACCAGAGTTGGGGTGGCACTGTGCTCATCAGAAACACACCTGAGAAGCTGCAGGGGAGCACCTGGCCCTGCCCACGGGCTGCTTGGCTTGCCTTTATGTCCTGTGCAGACGATATTGATGGGAATCGGCTTGGAGGGGTGGTAAGGAGCAGAGATAAAGGAAGGGGCAGTGAGGGGGGGAAACAGGTGTGAGGGTGCAGACAAGAGTCAGAGGGGCAGGAAACGAATCAGGACCAACAACACATGGGCCAGGGACACTCATCCCAGGAGGCCCAGCCCGGCCTGCACAACAGCTTCCTCAAAGGGCCCTGAGCTTGGGGCCTCGCAGCCCCACCAGAAAACCAGCAGTGGAGAGAACGTCAAGCTCTACATGCTCTTCAGCTAACCCTAACTTAAAGTAGGAACCTGCAAAATATGTTTATATACAAGGTACCGTCTAAATATATGGTGTTGAAATAATTAATTACAGTAAAAGACATTACCATGAATCCCCCTCAAAGGCCTCCCGCTCATTTCAAACACACAGAAGTGTTCTTGCCACTTTCTGAAGCAGTTCTGGAAGTCCTCTTTCATGAGAGTCTTTACAGGGTGTGATTAAAACTACCATCAGTACTGATGCTGGGTGCCATCCAATGGAAAGGCAGGCTCATAAAAACATGACAGCGTGTCCTCATCCACCTCATTCACTGGATCTGGCCCTGAACAACTCTGGATCTTCCCCAAAGTCAAAACGACCGTGACAGGGAAACGTTTTGAATCAATTCAAGACATCAAGCCAGCCACAATGGTGCAACTGAAGACGCAAAAGAGGGCTTCCAGAACTGCTTAGGAAAGTGGCAAGAGTGACGGGCTGTGTGTGCTTGAGGTGAGGGGAAGGATTCTGAAGGGGACTCATGACAATGTGTCTTTTACAGTAATTTTTTAAATTAAATATTCACCATATTTTGAAATCACACCTCGTATACTCAGGCACATGTTACTGTAATGTGTGCACATATAAACCCATAATCTTTTTTCCAAAACATAGCACTGGAGTAAAGGAGGGAAGGAGTTGGCCTTGAATTTTCATCAAGATCCCGCCCACCTAGTAAAGTTTATGCTTTCTCTCTCTCTCTCTCTCTCTCTCTCTCTATATATATATATATATATATATATATATACCAATAAAATTTGCAATATTTGCAAAATTTTTTAAACAAATCATATTTTTGCTTAGCATGTTATGGACATTTTCTAAAAGTCTTAAACAATCTATAAAAACACCACTGTCACTGGGCGTGGTGGCACACACCTGCAATCCCAGCACTCGAGAGGTTAAAACAGGAGGATCGCCATGAGTTCAAGTCCAGTCTGGGATACACAGTCAGTTCAAGGCCAGCCGGAACTACATAACAAGACCCTGTCTCAAAAAATAAAACAAACAAAAAAAACATTGTCAGTGGCTACCCCCAAATGCCGTGACCCTCATCTTTGTAAAGCAGTCCCTTTCTATGTCCTCTGAAAGGATCCCAGAGGGGGAAAGACCACATGCAGCTGTTTAGAGCATCTTGTTTTGTAACACCAAATCACTTCCGGGAAAGGTCACATCCACCCGTGTACAGTCCAGCAGCAAATAAAAAGAACTACCAAGGTCGCCAAACCTGCTAGGTCCCAGGCAGAGCTTCGCCATGTTAACACCCAGACCCGAGGTACACGTTCCAGGAGGATGAAATCAAGGGGGGTAGACCAAGCCACACCACACATGAGAATGACATGGGAGAATGGCACATGCCTATGATCCCAGCACTCTAAGAGGCTGAGGTGGGAGGAACAAAAGCTGGAGTGCAATTTGGACAACTTAATGATTTAGCAAGACCCTGTCTCAAAATTTAAAAAGGGCTGGGGATGTAGCTCAGTGCTAAGGCCCTGGGTTCAACCCCCAGTACAGAAAACCAAAACCAAAACAATCACGTGGGAGCAGAACACACCAATTTCCCAGCACCGTGATCCCTACTGCTGGGAGTACTTGGGTTTGCAACCACATGCCCACCACCAGACACCAGGGAAGGGCTCGCTCCAGGTCCCATCTGGGGCACTTTTGCTATGGGATGTACAACCTGGTCCTGATGTGGATGGAAAACCCCACTAGAACCTCCAATGGGGGAGAGGATGAAACCTCCCCTGCATCGGGAAAGGCCATGGGGTGGGGGTGGGGCTTCCCAGAGAACTGAGGAAAAGCAGTGAGAAACTGAATTTCCATGGAGATCCCTCCCAACGAGACCGTGAGCTGAATTTCCAAAGATGTCTGGGCAGGGTCCCAGCGCAGGAGGACACTCAGGTTTGTCTGCTTCATTTATTCATTCATTCGACCTGTAGCTACTGCATTAGAACTCACCAAAGAAACGACCAACAGGAGGGGAAAAGGTGTGTATATGTGTATTTATCTACATATATGATTGGTGGTGAGGAACCGGTCCCATGATAGCAGGAGAATTCTCTACCTATGTCTCAAGTTGGAGCTCCAGAAAGCTGGTGGTGAAATTCAGCGTGGAGAAGGGTGAATCCCTCCAACCTCTGCCCTTTGCTCTATCCAGGCCTCCACGTGGTTGAGAGGTACCTGCCCTCATAGGGGAGGGCAGTCTGCTTTACTGTATCCCCCATCCTAATGCTAATGTCATCAGCAACACTGCTCACCTCTGCCACACCAAGAAGCAGAGTTTCAGGGTTACCTCATGCTTCCTGCACTGCACAGGGTCTCAAGAATGGGAGCTGAAGTTTCCTGCCGAGTCTTCCCCCTTGGCATGGCTCTTTGCATACCCAGAGCCCCAACCCAGGAAGTGGATCCGTAAGATTAACTGTCACAGTCACCAAGTGCTGACTACACCAAAGTCTCTGTAGTGACCTTGGCCAACACACGGGGGCAAAACGAATAGGCTCTTGGCCTGGCAAAGCTTAGATTCTATGAGTAGAGAGGCGATGGTAAAAGCATTGTAACTAAATAATGTGCAAAGCTGGGCAGGGTGATGCACAACTATAATATACGCACTCTAGGAGGCTGAGGCAAGAGGATCGTTAAGTGTGAGCCCAGCCAAGGAAACTTAGTGAGACCCTGTCTCAAATTAAAAAACAAAAAAGGGCTGGGGATGGTGCTCAGTATGAAGGTCCTGGGTTCAATCCCCAATACTAGAAGTTCTACAAACGTGGATCTGAGGGACAGTGCTGAGCTGGGAGTCAGGATCTTAGTGAACTGTGCAACACTGGGTGGGTGGCTCTCCCTCTCTGAACCTCAGTCCATTTTTTTGTGTGTGTGTGCTTTGGATTGAACCCAGCACTGAGCTACATTCAGCTACACTGAGCTCAGCCCTTCTTATTTTATTTTGAGACAGGGTCTTACTAAGTTGCCCAGGCTGGGCAGGAACTTTCAGTCCTCCTGCCTCAGCCTCCTGAGTAGCTGGGATTACAGGCTCTGAAAAAAAGCAATGTGCAAATCAGCTGGAAAGTGACAGATGCTAGTGCAAAGAAAAGAGAAAGAGCGCCATGGCAAGAGGCTGTGGGGGTCACCTAGCAGCTCAGGAGGCGAGGAAGAAGCAAGTGTCCCAGAAGAGGAAGTGCCTGCAAAGCGCAACCCCCCCCCCACAGACAGCCTGGTGGGTACCAGGGACACAGGGGCATCCAGGAGGCCAGTGTGGCTGGCATGCCTGAGGGAAAGAGCCAGGGCCCGGTCAGGGAGCGTGGGCTGTCTTAGGAACACTGGCCTCACTCTGGGGGTGGTAGAGCTGCTGCTGGGCTCTGAGTGCAGGGTTGCAAGCAGCTCTGGGAAGCCTAGCCATCCCCTAGGGCAGCAACCCCAGCCAGCCCCAGGTATGGTCAGTGGGCTGTGATCTCAGAAAACCCCTGAAGCCCAAACATCCTCAACCTCAGCTGGGAGTCTGACATGAACTTGGCCCTCTAACCCCACTGTGCCTCAGTGTCCTCCCAGCAAACCTTCTGCCTTCCCTTCTCAGAGCCCAGCCGAGCCCAGCAGGGGGAGGAGGTGCCCAGGCACAAGGCCTACAAGCTGTCCCCAGCACCTGCCTCCTCCTGCCTCTCACCAGCCTATTTTGGTCTCTTGATGCTGGGCACAGCACCCACTTCCAAACACCTCACTCAGCCCAGACCTTCTGTCATGAACACCAACCCCCAGCAGAAGGCAGGCATGGGCCTCCATGCTCGGCCATCTTTGCATGATTCCCCAGTGCTGCAGCCAGCCCTGAACCACCTTCCTGGACTTGGGAAAGGCAGCTTCAGCTTCTCCCTTTCCAAGTGGTCTGCACCATAGCTTCCCAGAGGAAGGGAACTGAGATAGACTGGATATTCGCAAATGGTCTGAACAGCCCTGGGTGATGTCCTTCTTCTACATCTTGTAAAGTCCCCAAGGGCACTTTTTGATCTGACCTTGGTAGCCCTGACATGTGATTACCAGCAATCACCCATCTCATAACTGCAAAGACAGAGCCTGTAATCCCAGCTACTCAGGAGGCTGAGGCAGGAGAACTGAAAGTTCCCGCCCAGCCTGGGCAACTTAGTAAGACCCTGTCTCAAAATAAAATAAGAAGGGCTGAGCTCAGTGTAGCTGAATGTAGTTCAGCGCTGGGTTCAATCCGAAGCACACACACAAAAAAAATGGACTGAGGTTCAGAGAGGGAGAGCCACCCACCCAGTGTTGCACAGTTCACTAAGATCCTGACTCCCAACTCAGCACTGTCCCTCAGATCCACACTTGTAGAACTTCTACCTATAGACTCCTCCCCTCCCCCCATTAGCACTTACAGACCCTTGCCAGGTCTTCACTGCCAACACACACTCCTACCCCAGGTAAAGCCTCAGAAATTGAGAAATGTTTTCTTTTTACCAAAAGTTTGCTGGTTCCAGTTGTGTCTGTCCCAAGTGTGAACGGACTCAAAACGCCGGCTTCAGGCCCATCTCAGCTGATGGAAGCCCAAACCCCATAGCCAGAGGAAGGTCCACAGCAGTGTGCAAGGAGGGGCCATCAAGGACAGATTCACATTGTCCAAATCAGCTAGAGACCCTCGGTCGTGCATCTGTATAGCTGGGCAGATCCTGGTGCTGAAGTTCTCCATGTTCTGGTTTTAGAGCCCCTTTTATTTATTTATTTTTTTTTTGGTTTTTCTCCGGTACCGGGAACCGAACTCACGACCTTGCGCTTGCCAGGCAGGCGCTTTGCCGCTGAGCTAAATCCCCAGCCCTAGAGCCCCTTTTAAAGCAGTGGGAAATCACAGGGACCTTTCCTCTAGGCTGGTTTTATCTATCAATATTCTCCATGCCTGAGCCTAAAACCAAAAAATGCAGGAATCCCAAGACCATGAAGTCCCCTCCACCAGCCCCTGGAAAACCCCACAGTAGCTCCTGAAGGAAAGGAAATGGCAGGTGACCAAGTAGTGCCACCGTGGGAATTGTAACCTTATGCGTCCCCCGCAGGGTCTCAAGAATGAGGGTTGTAGCTTTCTGCCCAGTCTTCATTCCTGGGATGGCTCTTCACACACCCACAGCAGCATGAGCACCCAGGTGCCAGAGACAAAGCACCATAGCAGCTACCGTGCAAAGCACCGGAGACCAGGTCAGGGCTCAGAGTGGTGGGAGCCCAGCTCCAAACGGCTGGGTGGAGCTCAGAGGGCCATGAGAGGTGGGTCTGAAAGCAGCCACCTCCCAACACAGCCTAGAGGATGGCTTGAGAGGTTATAAGTCAGGCAGAAGAGTGCACAAGTCCCTCTGTCCCTCCCTATGTCCCTGGGTCCCCCACACGGATGTCCGCCTAGATAACATTCCTCTGGAGAAGCCTGGGTGGCCACACTCATGTTCCTGGGTCATTAGGGGAATTCCCACCCTCAGCTGCCACCTAAGTCCTTCCACCCTGTCCAACATTTCTGCCCGAGGCTAGAGGGGACACTGTGTCCCCAGCAGAGAAGGGGTCAGGCAGGGACTCACACCCCCTGCCAAGGAGCAGGAGCTGTAGTTAACAGTGGGGACAGCTCCTGGCCTTCTCTGCCACCTACCAACCCATCATCTCAGTTGTGGTCACTGCTCTAAAAGAAACCTCCAGAACTGGAGCCATGGCTGTGGTCTGGGGCCTGCCACAGTCTGCCCCATGCCCCTCAGCTATCCTCATGACAGCAGCTGCTGTGCCCAACAGCATACGATGCTCTGCCCATGTCACTAAAGCCTTTAGATCTCACAGAGGCGAAGGTGCCACTATGTGTCAGACAGGGAAACAGAGGCTCAGAGACGTTAAATGATTTAGCCACGGTCACACACAGCTGGGAGGCAGCAGGGCCTGGTTGCCATGCTGTGTCCCACTCTGGAACCCCTAGCATGCTGAGGGGACTCTAGACCGAGCCTCTCTAACAAGCAGGGTTGTAACCTGGCCCCTTTCCAAAGTAGTACTTTCCTGCCCAGGGGCCCCTCCCACCTCCCTGCCTGGGGAGGGTGCGTCCTTGTCCACGCTCTTCCTTCCCAGGAGGGTCTGCCACTCTGACAAGGGCAGCCTGATCTACTGGGTGACAGAGGTCAGCAGCCCAGCGCCAGGCACTTGTCCTCCCCCACCTGGCCAGACAGAGGCCGGCCCCTGGGCAAGAATCATGCTCATTCTTCTGGTTCTCAATGCGCTGTGCAAATGCCAGGCAGCTGCAGCCACGCGCTATTCATTACTAGCTCTGGGTCTGCAGAGACGCACGTGTGGCCCGGATTCACAATGGTCAGAAGGTCTCCGCTGTCTGGGAAGAGACCCCAAGGGCTCAGACCACACCGACAAAGCCCCCCGTCGGACCCTGGTTTTCCAGTTGCTTTACCAACCCCAAATCCACCCCACACAGTTTCCTTCCTTGGCAGGGAAGGGCGCACAGCACTGGTCAGACCCCCCCGGGATGGTGCTGAAGTTTGGTTCGGCCTCTCCGGGGCTCTGCTGATGCGCATGCTGTCCTACCTTCCCCAGGCGAGGGTACCTGGCCTCGGGGAAGCCCCCTCCCCACACACAGGCTGCCGAGGACCCCTGCGGCCTGAGATTCTCTGCGTCTCCCCTCCCTGAGATCCTGCACCACTCTGGGCTTCCCCGCTGCCCGCTCCCTTTGGGACTCAGCTCCCCAAGTCCCTGTCCCAGCGCGCCCTCTGCGTCTGTCCCCAGCGCCGCCCCGCCCACCCCTTCACAGGTCCCCTCCTGGTCTCGGCCCCACCCCCAACACCGGGCCTCCCGCAGCCCCTACCTCGCCGCCCCGCGCGCTCTCCGGAGCCACCCGAGGGCAGCCTTGGGCTGGGAAGACCCGAGAGGTCCCTCGTGACGTCAGCCCACGGGGCAGGGACGAGGCGGGACCGAGGAAAGTGCCTAAGAGAGGAAGGGACGAAGAGGAGGACCTGCGTGAGGAGCCGCACTGAGGGGGCACCCCCACGTTCCCAGAAAAGCCCCCGGGGAGGGGCCTGAGAGCTTAAAGCCAAGTAAATCCAGCTGCCTGGATTCACCCCTAGCTGAGACAGGTGAGCTGTCTGGAGTGCTGGAGCACTTTCTAACATCCATTAAACCCCCTTGCTGCAGGGCTGGAACAGGGATAGAGAGCTGATGAGCAGGTGGCCCCCGAGGAAAGTGAATGTGTCAGCGTTGGGAGGGAGACAGACAGAGGGAGTATGCGGTCGTGCCCTTGGGTTCCTGCAGAGGGGAAGGGACATCCATTAATTCAGGTGGCAAACAGCACCACTTCTGTGCCAGGTTAGGAACAGGAAGGGTGGGCGATGGGGACACTACCCTGTCCCCCAGATCCCTGATGTGGGCAGGAAGAACTTGGGGTCCTGCCTGCCCCCCACACACCCTGCTGGGTTGGGGATATGTGCTCAGAGGGAGCTTCCTCCATGTGTCCCTGTGGCTCTGGGAGGTGGGAGTCACTCCCCGATGGCCTCCACTGTCCTCTGCTGGCTAACGGGAGGAGGTTTCTGCCCACTTCCTGGCATCACTGGGGTGCTGGCCAGAGTAGGGGGCTCAGTGATTGGGACACAGGAAGAGGGCCAGGAGTCTCAGCTAGTCAGCAGGCTCTTCTTAGCTGCAGCTGGCGCCGGTGAGGCCCGGCACCCCCAAGACCAGCTGGAGCATGGTCCTGGACCCCTGCCAGCCACCCCCAGCTGGGGCACACTATGTGCCCCCCCTTGAGGCGAAGGTGACATCTGGCTCCAGTGAGGGCCTTAGACCTTTCCCCAGCTGCCCTTTAGGACAAAGCTTCCTTCCTCCAGGCCCTGGATCGCCCACCCACCCTGCCTCATTCTGCAGAACCGCCTCTGCGCGTGGCTGATGGGTGCGTCACCACCACTCTCCAGCCACCGCAAAAGAGCTTTCCTTAGGCCTTAAAAAATGAGAACAGTAATTCTCTACTGTAGACAATCTGGGACCTTTGGAAAAATAGAAAAACTGAAGACCCCGTCATCCATTCTCTCCTAACTTCAGCCACTCTCCTGATTTCTTGCCAGACAGCCATCCAGTGTTTTTTCCTCCACATTCAAATTTTTTTTTCCTGCACTGGGGATAGAACCCATAACCTCATGCATGCAAGGCAAGGGCTCTACCACTGAGGCACAGCCCGCTCCTTGCATCCCACTCCTTGGGGTCCTGCCTGCCCCCACCACACCCTGCTGGGTCGGGGATATGTGCTCAGAGGGAGCTTCCTTCATGTGTCCTTGTGGTTCTGGAGGTGGGAGGCTTCCACTGTCCTCTGCTGGCTAACAGGAGGTTTCTACCCCCTTCCTGGCATCACTAGGGGTACTGGCCAAAGTAGAGGGCTCAGTGTCCCCAGAGAGCATGGGGCAGTACTTTATTTATTTGCAGTATTGAGGGTTGAACCCAGAGCCTTCATCCTAAACTACATCCCTGGCTCTTTCTCTTTTTCTTTTTCTTTTCTTTTCTTTTTTTTTTTTTTGAAACAGGGTCTTGCTGTGTTGCTAAATTGCCAAGGCTGGACTTGAATTACAATCCTCTTGCCTCAGCCTCCTGGAGTGCTGGGATTACAGGCATGTCCCACCACACCCAATTCTTTAAATACATTTTTTAAGGGACTCTCCCACATACTCCACTTTGCTGACAGCTGAGTCACTCAAAGGCCTCCCTGTTAGTGGCTGCCAATCATACCACCTTTATCCTGACGGTCCACACTGCCACGTTCTGCTTTGTGGATGAATCATCTGCTGCTTTGAGACATCTGGGTTTTCCCAGTTTCTCTCTGTGGAGCTCATGGGGATGAGTAATCTGTCTCCACAGATCTTTGCACAGGTATCTGATGTGTAATTTATCCACTTGGGATAAATTCCTACAAACAGATTCTTACTCAAAATGCTACAACACTTCTGTCACGTGTGTTTCCAGTGTATTTCTGTTAGGAGCAGAAAACTCAGGAGAGAGACTATTCATGCTGTGTCCTAGCACCTGCGGGACACCTGCCCCTACCTACACCCACCCATGCTACAGCAGGGAAAGGCCCCTGCGAGTCCCCATGGGTGAGGCCTCCAGCTACCCCACTGACATACAAAACCAGAACTCCAGGTGAGCAAGGCCCTCATAGGGTGTGTGGTACACAGGGAGGTACCCCACAGTGAGGGGCCCTAGATGGAGCCCCCAGCTGATGCCCCATTAGCCTACCCACCCCACACACGGGACACACTGGCCTCCACAACTTTCCAGTGGATGCCACAGTCCATTGCAGAAATGGGCCTTGATGTTGGACCCCTGTCCCTTCGACCCTGCAGACCTGGGCTAACAGACAGCTCAGCGTGGGGGAAGCTGCTTCACCTTGCTATGCCTCGGTATCCCCCAGAGTGGGTTGAAGAGCAGCCCCCAAAGATGTGCCCACCTGCACCCTCAGAATGGGACCCTACTTGGAATAAAAGTCTCTGCAGATAAAGGGCCTCAAGGGGAGATCGGGGTGGGCCGCAGCCCAGTGTGTGTCCCCAGAAGAGACAGAAAATAGGAACAACAGCACCTCGAGGGAGAGGTGCCGAGGCACAGCGGAGGGAGGTGGCTGTAGCCAGGGACACCTGGCGCCTCCAGAAGCTGGAAGAGGGAGGAAGGCCCTGCGGACACTTTGATCTCAGACTTCTGGCCTCCAGAGTCAAACTCGTGCTGCTGTGAGCCAACGCGTTTGTGGTCAGTTGTTCTGGCAGCCACAGGGAACTCATCCGATTTGGAAAAGAGGAAAATCCTTCACACAGATCGATGTAATGATTGGGGAAAATCTTACACACATTCTCGGCACATAGGTCCTTACAGCTGGGCAGGTATTCACTCAGCAGACACTGACGCGCTGGGCTGCAGGACAGGGTGCTTGGCCTCTCTGTGCGCCTCAGCCCTGGCTTCCCTGCAGTGACAGCCTCCGTGCCAGCAGGCGGGGTGAGGGGATCAGCAGGGCGGGGCTGGGATGATCTCCTGGGCTTGTGCCCCAGGCCGAGAGGCCTTGGGGCTGATGGAGGCCTGAGGGTTTCTGCAGCCATCCTGAGGCCACCTGGGAGTGGGAGGGGTGGGGTGAAGACGGGGTGGGTGATGTTCAGCTGGGAGGACATGAGGGACCCAAGGCAGGAGCCCAGCGCGCTTCTGCAGGACTTAGAGTCTGCTCACAGGGAGTAAGGATGCAGAGTGAAGGCCTCCTCCAAGCTCCTGGCCTGTGCCTCAGTTTCCCCAGGGCCACCTGCTCCCCCAGCTAGAGTATTCACCCCAGGTCCCAGGCTCTGAGTCCCCTTATTCCCTCTGGAGAACAGGAGGAGCCGGCTGGGGGTGCAGTGCAAGTCCCCGCCCAGCGCACCGTGGAGGCCTCAGGGCTCGCACCCTGGAGGGGCCACCCCTCCCCCAACCCGGTTCCTCCGGGCTGCAACAAGGCTGGGGGAGGGGCTTGGGCAAGGGGGCACTGCCTGCCCAGGGCTCAGTCTCTCCACCTGTGTGTCTGTCTCCCAGTTTCATTTCTGCAGTTTGTCTGTCCCCTGGGCAGATTTTTTTGTCCTCCCCCTTCCCTGCCCTGTTTTTCTCTCTCTGTCCCCATCTCTCTCTGTTTCTCTCACTGGTGTCTCTCTGCCTGTCTCTGTCCTGTGTCTCTGTAGGTGGGTGTCTCTGTCTCTCCATCTGTCTCCCCTGGTGTCTGTCCCCGCCCCCCTCCCTCTCACCACCCATCTTGCTTTTGTGGTCAGAGCAGGGAGACTGCCCACGGGTGGCTTCTTCCCCTGGGAGAGATCTGCTGGGACTAAGGTGCCCTTGGAGCAGGGTCCCCAGGCCCGCCCCTCAGCCTGTGACACCTCTCAGAGCCTTGGCCCCGTCAGAGCCTGCAGGCCCTGCACTGGGACCCAACCCAGTGAATGTGGCCCTTGGTGCACAGAGCAGGGTGCACCAGCTGCTGGCGCAGGGCAGGGGGTTGCGGGCAGACCTGGATCCTCGGGGCTGAGCTGCGTCCCATCCAGCTGAGACAGCTGGTGAGTCCAGGCGGGCTCCCCTCCCAAACCCCTACCTCAGCTCACCCAGGGGCTGCGAGGCTGATGGACTCGCCACAAGGAGAAGGGGTATCCCAGCAGGAGCACAGGCAGCTCCAGGCGCTCTCCAAGCTCCCCAATGGCAGCAGCCCTGCTCGGCACAGGCTCATCACTCGTCCTTGGTCATCCCCGGGACTTTGAAGGCTCTGTGTGTAGTGATCTGCCCAGGGTGCCCACCCAACGACACACCCCAGGATCTGGGAGTCCCTCCCCCTTTGGGCAGCAGGCGGGGGCCCCAAGAAGGCAGAGCACAGCAGAGCGAACCTAGGGCACCCAGGGCAGGGGCTGCCTGTGAGGAACCAAGGCACAGACCATGCCCAGCTTTGCCCGAGGGCTGCCAGCTTTGTGGCCATACAAGGTCACAGAACCTGTAGCCTAGCAGCTTTATCCAGGTCCTCAGGACCTGGGTGAGAGAGGCTGCTGGAGAAGGGAAGGGCCTTGAGGGGAGCCAGCGTCCATTGAAGGGGCCAGGACATCCCAAGCCAGTGCCTCAGCGGTCCCCATCAGAGTGGGATGAGGAGACACAAGGAGACCCTTCCTCCACCCGGCTAGGAGCCTGGAGAGGTGGCCCTGAGGGTCAGGGGCTCCCAAACCTCCCTCTATTGCCATCCCAGCCCACCTGCCTCCTTATCCACATGCTCTGTCACCAAGGAGCACCCTGCCACCCTCCAGCTGTCTGGAGTGCCCCAGTCCCAGCCCCCATGTCCTCCCGGGCCCCAGCCCCTGGCAGTGACCCGCCAGGGGCTCCCTGGCCACTCGCTCACCCTCCCTGCTTCACCAGTGCACCCCACCCTAGCTGGGCCCCCCAACCTTGTTCCCATGCACCCTGGCTGACCCCCTTGGCACCATGGTGCCCTGGGCTCCTCCCCGCCGCCAGGACAGGTCCCACCCACGGTCAGGCCCACAGCTGCCACCTCCTGGCAGCCCGCCTGCCTTCTGTCTCCATCCGCAGTTACCTGGTCAGTGGCTGCATGTGGCAGCGGGGCTGGGTGGGGACGGTGGCCACCTCGGTCCCTTCTCGTCAGCACCCAGTGGGATGCTCAGACCACAGCGAGCGCCCACCTCGGTAGCTGCCACCGCCTGTCACAGCGTCACCCTCATGTTCCTGTCTGCACACGCCCAGCACCCCACACGGCGTGCATACCCAGCACACACGCACAGACACAGCTCCCTCTGTTTACACACACATGCATGCATGCACACACACGTACCTGCACATGCATCTACACGCATGCAAATGTGCACGCCCCTGCCACCCTTGTCCTCACCCGCACCTGCCCCAAGTCCTCACTTGCCACACACGTGTCACAGCCGGGCGTGCCCGCTCACGCCGTCCCACAACGTCACTCCAACAGGCGCCTGGAGCTCAAGAGCTGCTGTTGGCTGCCTCTGCCTGCCAGCATTTGCCAAGCAGTTTCCATGGCGACATGTCTTGGCTCTGACAGGAACTGATGAGTGTGGGGAAGGGGTCCCCTCAGAGGGGGCGAAATGGGAGGTCTCTATGTCCTCAGCTCCAGGCACACATGGGGGATGCCTCAAGCGGAGACCCCCCTCCATCCCAAACTAGCCTTGCATCCCTCTGGGCTGCCTGGTAGAGAAGCTGACTTAGATCAGTCAGTCATTCAACAAACCTCTTGGGATAGCCACTCCAGGCTGATGGCTGAGGCTACAAAGCTGCTTAGGACACCCACTTAAAAGGGCTTGAGTCCTGAGGCTGAACCAATGACTCTACCACCCCACTGGAGGCCCTGTCCTGGCAGGACATCAATGGTGCCTTGAGCACCAAGCCCCCTCCCCCACTGCCTTCTCAGAGCTGGATCCACGGGGTGAGGATGCTGACTCCCCTCTGTGGTAGGCCAATCACTAAGTGACCCCAATTCTCTACCCTTTGACTCACTTGTTCTTCTCAAAGGTAGAATACTTGGCCAGTGAAGGTTGCAAAACACACTTGGGCCTCAGGAGATGTGTGCGCCGCTGCCTGCTACCTTGGACTCTGGCTACAGCTTGGGAGCAAGCCCAGGCACTCTGCTGGATGGAGAGGGCAGTGGGGCTGGCCTCACTCAGGCCACTGGGGGCCAGTCAGCCTCACCAATCCATCAGCCAAGGTCAGCCCCACCCAGCCCAGGGCTGTGGGTACCTGGAAGACCCACCAACCCTTTGGAAATGGTAAGTGCTGTTGTTCTGGGTGTCCTGTTTTGGGCTAGTTGTTATGCAGCACTAGTTAACTGATACATGCTCTTTCTAGGGCCCAGGCCAGCAGCCACTCAAGCTCACAGAGTCAGCACTGGCTGAGTGCCTTAACAGCTCCACAAGAATGCTGAGAGCCAGGCCTGAGTGAGGGCTGATGCCTGGCCCCGCTGGCTGCCAGTGCTATGGCCCAGACCAGAGGGGCTGGAGGCAGAGTTTATGGGAGGGTGCTTCCCATTTCAAGTCCACGACATTAACTGCTAGAGCAGAAGCACAAGTCTCCACTCCTTCCTTTGCCTCAATTTTTCTACCTGTGAAATGGGCCCATGTACCTGTCCTGCCACCTGGGACCTGCAGATGGTGGCTACAGTCACCTGGCTGGGTCTGAGCCTTCATTCTCTCTCTCAGTGTTTCTCCCTGAGGACTCCTGTTTGAAGTATGCTTCTTTCAACAGCCCGTTAGGCAACAAATGGTGTGTATCAGCTATCTTGCCACAGAGACACAGTACCTATCACCACAACCTAAAGGAGAAGAGGTTTAATCTGGTTCATAGTTTCAAAAGATTAGGTCCACGGTTGGCTCCAAGACACCACCATCATGGTAGAAGGGTGTGGGGGGTGGAAGGCTGCTCAGTGCATGGTGGCCAGGAACAGCGCCAGAAAGGAAGAGACGAGGGACCAGGTATAGTCCCCAGTGCTACACTTCCTTGGCCCAGCCAGATACACCTGGAAGTGATGTCTGCTAACTGCCTGGGTGGATTCCAAAGACAATCAAGTTGACACAATAAAGCTGCAGCCCCACATGGTATGAATGTCTTTTCTCTCAACTGAGGACAAAGTTCAGTGCCTCTGCCTATGGGCCCCTCGCCAGTAGGGCCCCTTCCTCTCCCAGTTCCCCTCAGCCTAGAGCTGACCTGGGCTCTACCAGACTTTCTGAGAGATCTAATGTCCCCCAGACTTGGCCTGGCATTGACCCACTGTCTTGTCAGCCTTTCACAGTTTCTAAGGTGATAGATACTAAATATTTTATCCAGGTTTGGGGTTGTTTTGTTTTATGCTGGGAATTGAACCCAGGGCCTGTGCATGTCAGGCAAACACTGCCACTGAGCTACATCCCCAGCGTTTTTCATTGCAGGGAGATGGTTGCTCCAGACAAACAAGCCTGTTTTTCACTGGAAAGTGTAATCTGCATAGCAACAGTGCTGACATCAGCTGTTGCATCTTGATTGGGCATACTGGCCAGTGTCTATCCTGATTGGTCAGTGCCTTTTTGCCCAGAGAGCATTGGCCAATACCAGCAAACTTGGGCTCTGGTTCAGTGTCCTCTACCGGTAGAAGGGAGAGAAATTCAGGCCAGTACTGCCCTAAGTGGGGAGTGTTATAGAAGACTCTCCTCCCCACCTGAGACAGCAAACCTAAGGGGCCATCCTATTAGGGTAGGAATGAATCCAAGTTTACCCCATTCCCCATCTTTCCCCAGACCTCAGGGAACCAAGAAAAACCGATTCTGATGCCAAGAGGAGCAAAACAAAAATGGGGAGAAATGGTTCCGGAGAAGTCAGAGGCTCAGTGATGGGGAGCACTGTGTGCAGTCAGTTAGCTTCCCTGGAGTAATGCCTGAACCTGACTCCTCCCTGGTTGGGTTCACCACATCCAAGACCTTGAAGAACCCCACGGGAACCTTCGGGGAGCAGCACACAGTTAAAGACAACCAGGAAGCTGCACACAATGACACACACCTGTAACCCCACCACTATGGGAGGCTGAGGCAGGTGGGCTGCAAATTCAAATCCTACCTGAGCAACTTAGTAAAACTATCTCAAAAAAGGCTGGAGATGTAGCTCAGTGTGAAGGTCCTAGGTTCAGTTCTGGGGTGTGGGGAGATCTCAAGAACACCAAGAAACTGTGCACCACAAGGCAGCAGATTGTAGGTCATCACCACCGGTCAGTGTCAGGCACTTGTCCCAACAGTGCCAGAATCCTGTAGCTGGGCAGGACCATAAGATCATTTATACTTCTTCTAAGAAGTGTCTATTCGTTTCAATTGGCCTTTTTTGATTGGGTCTTTTATTTGGGGGGGGGCTAATATTTTGAGTTCTTTATATATTGTAGATATTTATCCTCTGTCTGAGGAGTAGCTGGCAATTCTCTTTTCCCATTCTGTAGGCTGTCTTCATTCTGTTAGTTGTTTCTTTTGCTATGCAGCTTTTCAATTTGAAATATTTCCATTTATTGAGTTTTTTTGTTGTTGTTGTTGTTGTACAGGGGATCGAACTCAGGACCTTGCGCTTGCCGAGCAGGTGCTTCTGCAGCTGAGCTATATCTCCAGCCCCATTTATTGAGTCTTGATGCAATTTCTTGTGCAACTGAGGTTTTCTGTTCAGAAAGTCCTTTCCCATGCCTATGTCTTCAAGTTTTACCTACTTTATTTTCTAGTAGATTAGTGTTTGTTTTACTATGTCTTTGATTCATTTTATTTTAGTACATGGTGAGAGGTAGGGGTCTAAATTCAATCTCCTGTCTGTGAATAGCCAGTTTTCCCAGCACCATTTGAAAAAGAGTCTGTCTTTGCTTCAGCCTATATTTTTGGCCCCTTTGTCAAAGGTCAGTAGCTAGGTGTGGTAGCACACACCAGAAATCCCAGCATTCAAGAGGTTAAGGCAAGAGGATCACTGCAAGTTCAAGGCCAGCCTGGGCTATCTACGTAGTGAGTTCAAGGCCTGAACTACCTAGTAAGAGCCTGTCTCTTTTTTTTTTTTTTTTTTTTTTTTTTTGAGAGTCTCACTATGTAGTTCAGGCTGGCCTTGAACTCGTGCAGTCCTCCTGCCTCAGCCCCCTAAGTGCTGGGGTCATAGGCATGAGCCACCAAAAAAAGAGAGCTTGTCTCAAAAAAAAAAAAAAAAAAAATTGGATGGCTGAATGTGCCTGGGGCTATGTTTGCATGCTTTATTCTGTTCCATTGATCCACACTGTTTTTTGTGCCAGTACCATGCTGTTTTTATCACTATAGCTTTGGAATATAACTTGAAAATCTAGGATTGTCATGCCTCCTGTTTTGCTCTTATTGCCCAGGACTGCTCTTACTATTCTAGGTCTTTTCTGATCCCATGCGAATTTTCTTTTTGAGACAGGGTCTTGCTATGCAGTTTAGGCTGGACTTTAGCTCACTTTGTAACCCAGGCTGGTCTCAAACTCGCAACAATCCTCCTGCCTCAGCCTCATGAGTGCTGGGATTACAGGCGTGCACCACCATGTCTAGCTCCATATAAATTTTAGAATGTCTTTTTCTAATTCTATGAGGAATGCTGTTGGTATTTTGATAATGCATTGGGACTGCATTATCTATCAGTTGTGGTGGCATGGCCATTTTTACAATATTGGTTCCACCTATCCAGGTATAGTGGAATGTTTCCTTTTTCTGATGTCCTCTTCTATCTCCTTTATCAGACTACCATAGTTTTTGTTACAGAGGTCTCCCATTTTCTTTGGCAGCCTAATTCCTAAGTATTTTAATTTTTCTTGAAGCTACTATGAATGGTATTATTTTCCTAATTTATTTCTTGGTGGGTTCATTATTGCTGTATAGAAACACTTGATTTCTGTTTGTTGATTTTGTTTTTTTTATTTTGTAAAAAATGGTTTATCAACTCCATTTTTGTATAAAACACATGGGAGAAACCTAGCCAATTGCCACACAACTGTAACCACATGAAAAGTACTTTTTCAAACCTGGTGTCTAAGAACAGACCAATGTTTATGTCTACAGCACTGTCTATGCATCGCCTTTAAATGTTTTTAAAAATGCCACGTGTTCCCACTGACGTCTTCTGTCCAGGTGACAGTACAAGGACGGGGCAATGGAGGCCTGGTGACAACCCCAAGCAGCTTTCTGCTGTCTCTTCTTTCCAACCAGAGATTTGTGGATGTGAGGAATCACACACTGCCAGCTATAGTCGCCTTGATGAGGGAGTCCAACTCTTCATCTCCACGGATGGTGAGCTGCAAGTGACGTGGAGTGATGCACTTGACTCTGAGATCCTTCGACGCGTTCCCTGCTAGCTCCAGCACCTCGGCAGTGAGGTACTCCAGAATTGCGGCACTAGACAGCAGCAGCGGCACCCACCCGCCCATGGCTGGTGGTGCGCGTCTTCAGGTGTCTGTGGATGCGGCCCACAGGAAACTGCAGCCCAGCTCTCTGTGAGCGCGACACGGCCCTGGCCTTGTCCTCCCCACTGTCCTTGCCTGCTTTGCCTCAAGCCATATTTCGGCCGACTCTGCCTCCGCTCAGCCAGTTCACCGCCCATTGCCACCCTGCACTGTCGCTGCTGCTCTCTGTTGATTTTGTATCCTGCTGTGGTTTTGCTAATTAATGATGCTGAACATCCTTTCATATACCATGTCTTCTTCGGAAAAAAAGTCTTTGCTTATTTTTTAATCAATTATTGCATTTTTTCTTGCCACTGAGTTGTGTCAATTCCTTATACATTTGAGCATTAAAACTTCGTTAGATCTATGGCTTACAAATACACTCTCCTATTCCACTGACTGTATCTTCATTGTGTTGTTTTCTTAGCAGTGGAAATGCTGTTTAGATTGATGCATTCCACTGGCAGGCTGCTTCTGTAGTTGATGTCATGTCCAAAAAACCCAGTGCCAAGACCAATGTCAAGGAACTTTTTTCCCGTTTCTTTTCTTTGCTCCTGCTCGTTCTTTTTTCAGTAGTACTAGGGGTTGAAACCAGATCCTTATCACTGAAGATATACCAGATCTTTTTCATTTTTTTGAGACAGGGTCTTGCGAAGTCACTAAGTTGACCAATCTAGGATTTAACTTGTGATTTTCCTGCCTCAGCTTCCCAGAGTGCTGTAATGAAAGGCATGTGCCACCACTGTTTTTTTTAGAAGTTTCATGGTTCCCAACTTATTTTATGAGGCCAGCATTAGCCTCATACCAAAGTCAGATAAGGATACAACAAAAAGAAAATTACACGCCAATATCCCTGATGAACATAGATATAATAATCCGCAACTAAATATGAGCCAACAGAATTCAACAGCACATTAAAAGGACCATGGGGAATGATCAAGTGGAATTTATTTCTGGGACACAAGGACGGTTCAACACATACAAATCAGTAAACGTAATACACATGAACTGAGTGAAAAATAAAAATTACACAATCCTCTCAAGAGATGCAGAAAAAGCATGGAACCCCCATCACAATAAAAACACTCAACAAACTAGGTATAAAAGGAGTACACTCAATGTCCGTAAGGCCAAGCCCATAACTAACATCATACTTGACAGTAAAAAGCTGAAGTTTGTCCTATGAGATCAGGAGCAAGACGGGGTTCCCACTCACACCACTTCTGCACCATGACAGCGGAAATCACAGCGAGAGTGACTAACAGGAAAAAGCAAAGACATCAAACCAGAGAGGAGGAAAAATAAAATCTGCTGCTTTGAGATGACATGATTTTCTATACAGAAAACCCTGAAGACTCCACCAAAAGACTGATAGGATAAATGAATTCAGTAAATTTGCAGGACAAAAAAATAACGTAGAAAGATCAGAAAAGTTTCTATACACTAGTGACAAACTCTCTAAAAAGAAATGAAGAAAATGATTCCATTTCCACCAAGGAGACAGAGGAAGAGGACGTAAAAAGAACTAAGATGTGTTACGTACATGGACCAACTCCCCACAGTGAATGTAATCACTATGTACTGCAAACATATACTAATAAAAACTGAAATAACAATAAAAATATATAATTAAGAAAAAGTATCCCATCTATAATAGAATAAAAAACACAGTAGCGCATATCTGTAATCCCAGACACACAGGAGGCTGAGGCAGGAAGATCCCAAGTTTGACCCCAGCCTGGCCAACTTAGCAAGATCCTGCCTTAAAATAAAAAATACAAAGGGCTGGGGCTGCATTGCAGTGGTAGATTACCTGTGATTTCAATCCCCATTAACATACACACACACACACAAAGAAAAAAGAATAAAGTATTTAGGAATAAATTTAAGGAGATGAAAATCCTGCACATTGAAAATGCTGAGACATGGATGAAGGAAACCAATATGACCCAAATATATTAAAAATACCCTGAGTTCCAGGGTTGCGATCAGTGATGGTGTCAAAATGGCCATACTCTCCCAAGTGTCCCATGGACTCAATGTCATTTCTACCAAAATCTCAGTGTATTTTAACAGCAACAGAAAGAGCAACCCCAAAGTTCATATGGCAGTACAAAAGACCCCAAAAATAAAGCAATTCTGAGGAAGAAAAGCAGAAGCCGCAGGCATCATACTGCCTGACGTCACTGTCTACTATGGAGCTAGGGCAACTCTGTCAGTGTGGGATGAAGACAGACACATACAGCAGGAGGCAAGCAGGGAACCTTCTCTGAGGGGTCACAGATCCACCAAGGGGGCACACAGAGCACACATAGTGAGGTGAGGTGGGCTCCTCTGTGAACAGGAAGCGGGGAAGTTGACAGCCATGGGCAGAATAGAACCCTAACTTGGGCTTAAGCCACAAGCAAAATTGATTTGGAATGTTTTACATAGAAAATGAGGTTTTTTTTTAATAATTCGTCAAAATGTGAGGTTTTCTAATCTGTTGAGGGGTGTCCCTTGTGCAGCCAGTGCTGGCCGGAGCCCGAAGGCACACGGCTTCAGTAGCAGTCAGCCACGTTCTCCTCCAGCACGGCCACCGTGGCCAGCACATCTTGCAGGAGCGACTGGGGGCTCTTCTCCACGTGGTCGCTGCTCTCAGCCAGCCTGCTCTGGAGGCCCTTCAGGTCCATGGACCTCAAGGCAGCCAGCACCTCCTCGGGCTCCAGGTTGCCCAGGGGCTCGCCCTGCTCGCCCGCCTGCCACCTCTGTAGGGTGGCCTCCACAGATGTCACATCAGAGCTATCCCCAGGCTCCTGCAGGCCCCGGCAGGGAGCAGTCTTGTCCTTCAGAAAGAGGAGCAGGTCACAAGCCTTTTGGGCCACCGGTCGATCACAGTCAAACAAAGCACGAAAGACAAAGTCAAAGATGTGCAGCTGGCAGAGAGTCCGCAGCACCTCAGGGAGGGGGCTGGGAGGGGTGACCTTGGGCAGGGTTACCGCATAGGGACAGTTGGGGTTGGGCTGCCCCAGTGTCTGGGCCAGGAACACCTGCACCAGCTCTAGCCCCTGTGCCCGGACTTCCCAGTCCAGGTCCCGGCTCACCATCTGGAGCACGGTAGCTACAAACCACTGTGTGTCCCGGGTCACATCTGCATGGCTGTCCCTCAGCCACTCAGTGAAGACTCGAGCAACCGCCCTTCGCGGGAAGCCCTCTGAGTCCACGGACAGGATATGCAGGAGCTCCCCGACCAGGCCCTACGGACCGAGAGTGGGGAAGTTCGGTGGTCAGGGAGGAAGCAGCTTAGGGACATGAGCACACGGGGCTGGCTCACCAGCTTGGGCTGCATGCTGCTCAGCTCCGTCACGCATGTGCCTGGCACAAGCACCCTTCAGCCCTGTGCTCACTGCCCTGTAAATGGGTTCACAAAGTCCCTAGCACTTCCGAGGTCACTTCTGCCAGGACTAACCCCTAAGTAGCTTCTCTGGACTTGGCTGGCCACCCACCAACTGCACAAGCCACACACAGCCTCCCAGGGTTGGCATGTGGCTGGGGACCCTACCCTCTTGCACCCCTGCCTACCTGCTGGCCTTCTGGATGCCCAGAGCTTTCAGAGGCAGCCTGCAGGCCCTGGCTGGAGAGCTGCCCCATGGCGGTCACTGCGCTTGCACGGACGTAGCTCTCAGGGTCTCGGAGGAGCTGCCAGGTAAGCTTGGGTACCTCGGAAGCAAGGAGCACCTCCCTGAAGTCAGCCTCTCCTGAGCATCAAGGGGCAAAGGAGCTATGACCACCACTGCTAGGGCAGCTCAGGTGGCCAAAAAGACCTTCATCCCTGCTACCCACCTCCCCAGCAGGCGGTCAGATGCGTCAGGAACTCCAGCGCTGAGTCCCTCACCTCCCAGCAGGGGCTGCACAGGCGCTTCTGCAGCACAGGGAATAGCTCTGGGCCAGGAGGGGGTGGTCAGAGCAGTCTCTGGGCCACTTCCCCTTGCCCTCAGCCCCAGCTACCTCCACCCTATGGCTGTGCTCAGGGTACCCCACAAGGGGCCAGGGTTACCTTTGAGGAAGAGTGGGGCATGTGGGCCAAGGTTCAAACAGGTAGGGGGTGAGGGGGAGTCCAGCAGCCACCTGAGTGTGGCCTGAAAGGCCTTCTTCAGAACCTGCAGTGGGCAAGTGGGTAAATGGGCTACAAAGCAGGAGGGTGAGCTCTCCACCTGCCCCACCACCTCCCCAGGGGACAGCAGAGAGAGCCCTTGCCAGGTGCGCTGCCTACCCTGCACAAAGATGTAACAAGCTCTCTGGGGGTACCTCTCCCTTAAGGCTCAAGAATCCCCCACGCCCTTCCCGCAGGCCCCTATAGCATGTGGCACTAAGTCTATAATCAACAGAATGGGCCCGTTGTTAGGAATTTGGATCCCAAACATAGTGGCTCAATTCCCTTCTGGAACTCGCCACAGGATGAGTGGACTGCCCCCACTTACCACAGCACCACAAGTCCCCTCCCACATAAGTCCCCTGGACCTGGGCATCTGTCTGATTTCCAGGTCCACTTGAACTGGCAGTTCTGGGGCCCCAGGCGAAGGCCCCATTCCAAGTGGCCCATGTCAGAAGGGGTCTGGTTCTGCCTCCTAGAGCTCAGAGCCCCAAGCCTGTCCCTGTACCGTTGGGCTGGAGGCGGGGCTCTCGAGGGTCTCCAAGAGGACAGCGAACACCTGCGGCATCAGCTCCCAGGAGCCTGAGACACACACACAGATGAGTCACCCCAGAAGCCCACTCCCCACAGGAACTATGCAATCCAGCCTTGGGGAGGAGGGCAGGCGGCTGAGCACAAGGCCTCAAAGTTTCCAGAATCCTCCACACAGAGAAGGAAGGGGGCCGGCCCACCCAACACCGCAGTCACTCACTTGTTCCCTGAGACAGTGTCCCCAGGAAGTCAAGGGCTGCTCGCTGGACTCGAACGCAGCCTGCCAGGGCCCCACAGAGGCGGCCCCCCTCACTGGAGCTGGGGGCTGCCAAGCCATCACAGAGCTGCAGGACGATCACTGCGGCTTCCACTAGGAGTGTCTGGGGCCAGGGCAAGGGGCGCTGAGGCTGCAGGAGGCGGCGAGGGTCAGCAGAGGTCACAGTCCTGGTGTCTATCTGGCACAGGTGGGGCTATACCTACCAGCGGCTGCAGCTCCTCCAGATGGGCCAGGGTCTGGCACAGGAGCCCCACACAGGCCGACTTGGAGGACAGGAGTGTGTCCACCGTCATGGAGCCGCCCTCAGTGGTCTCATCCAGTAGGCCTGGAGGCCAAACAGGAACAGCTCCCTTGTGGTGGTCACTGCCCCAAGCACAGGCTAGGTCCCAAGTTCAGGGCAGTGGCACCTACACCCCAGCCACCTTCACTCTCAGTGGAAAACTGAGACCGCCAGAGACCTAGCTTCTACCCTCCCACACCATTCAGTGTACCTGGGGGTCCAGGGGCCTGAGCAGTGGCTCTCAGGATGCAGACCAGGGGCTGCAGGAGGATCTTGAAGGCCTGGGATTTCAGTGCCTGTGGACTGTGGACACAGGACACACATGAGGACTGCTGTGCTGGCCTGAGGCATGCTGGTTGCATTCCTAACACCTCCATCAAGTCTGGCGCAGATCAGCACAAGCGGGGGGCTAGACACCTCCTGAGAAGCACCTTCTATGTAGGGGGCCTTGCTGGTTGGTGAACAAGCCTGCTGAAGGCTCAGGACTCAGCCACAGTGTCCAGTCAAGGGCTTCTGGAGCTCAGGACGGGATGGTCACACTCACCCAGAAGGGATATGCCTGCTCAGGGTGAAAGGGAATTCTGGGTTCCCAAGAGCTGTGCCCAGGCATGCTTCATCTTGCCATCTATGCACAGTAATCTGAGATGACCTTTCCTTTTTTTGTGTGATCCTAGGGAATGAACCCAGGACCTTCATACCAACCTATATCTTTAACTCATCTTTAAGTTTTTATTTTGAGATAGAGTCTCCTATTAATTATTCAGGCTGGGCTCAAATTTATGAGGGCTGGGATTACAAGTAGAAGTGACCCTCTGGAGAGGTGCTAAGGGCACTTCTATTCCACAGACGTATGCCACCCAGGACCCTAGAAAGCCTTCCACATCCTTCTTCTCTCTAACCCATGGCCCACCCTGGGTATACAGGTACCCGTGCGGCTCTAGAACTCATGGCCATGGTCACCAGGAAGGGTCCAAAGGCTGAGGGCGGATTCTGGTTTCAACTTATCCCTGAGCAGAGCAGCTCCAAGAATAAGCTTTGTCTCTGGAGATCCCACGAAGCTTTTAAAATAATTATTTGGTCACTTAAGAAAGCCAGCCTGTACCAACACGTGGGCCTGCCCATTGCGCTGCCCAGCCTTGCCCGGCTTCTCTCCCCATAGTCTCCTGACAATAAAGGCCACACTCCCAGAGCCCCACCTGAGTCAAAACAACCTGATCATACCAGTGCTGAACTTTCAGGGTCCCTAAGGCCAGAGGCCCAGCTTGTGTGGGGCTCAGACAGCTCAGCATCCGGGCCATAGTCTCCCACAGGCCACAGTCTGCAGAAGCAAACACAGGAGAACTGCAGGAAGGACCCAAGAGAGAAAAATCACTTCGCTATCCCACCAAGGCCCCACCGTGACCAGCGGGGAAGCCATGGCCTCTGCTGGAAGTGCCCATTCTTGTGGATGGTTTTGCCCTGGGTGAGGGGGTCCTCCTCAGAACACTCCCATCAGGGCAGCCCTTTCAGGGGGCTGATTCCGTCTCTGTCTGCCAATGATGCACTCAGGCACGGCCACTGCTCTGAGACTTCCTGGGGTAATCACCACCCACCTTGGGCCCCCCACCGCCATGTCCCGGGGACCTGACCGGGCCACACTGAGGAGGAGGTCCACCAGCGAGTGTGCGGCTGGAATGGGGTCACTCTCCAGCAGGTGGGCTACCAGGGGACTCAGCTGCCCCCAGAGGACCTCGGTCCAGGGGCTGTGGCAGCGCCCAAAGGTGGTGGTGAGGACGTTCAGGGCCTGAGTGACTTGCGGGGCAGCTGTGGAACACAAGCACGCTTCCACATGGTCCACAATCTTCTGGGCGCAGGTGGGCCAGGCACTGCCCTGTGGGCTAGGGGACCCTGCGGCCTTGCCTTGCATGGACAAAGCCAGGACATGCACCAGGAGCTGACTGGCAGCAGAGGCCACAAACAGGCTGGAGTCTCCCTGCAGGGAGAAGAGGGCATCAAGCGCACCTGGGAACCAAAGAGGGGAAGGGTAAAATGGGGTCAACCCAAACTGAGGAGCAGAGAACCACTTTAACCACACCCCGTAGAGTCTCTGGGAAAAAGACAGATGTAAACAGCAGAAGGTACCCACAGGGACCCCAACCAGCCCACTCAGAAGCAGCCAGACCTGAGGATGAGTAGGCACCCCCACCCAGTTTCAAACCAAGGAAGCTCCTGATTCTTTCTAACTAGTTTAAAAGACTGACTCCCTATAGCCAGTGTGTGAGCAACTTAGTGAGCCCCCCAGCTCCCAGGGCCCAGCCTGGCAGGGACACGACCACCGCTGTGGTTATCACATGAGCACACCGCAGCGGCCTGGGCCGTGACCTCAGCCCCACAGCTGAGAAGACCTGGCCCTGCAGGTGCAGGGGCTTCCCGGGGTCCCACAGCAAGAAGCACTCACCACTGTCCCCCAGGAAGTGCAGGCCACTAGGGTGTCGTGCCAGAGATCTCAGGCCCCGGATCCAGCCACTGCGTACAGTGGGGACACTCCAGGCAGCCCAGCTGAGGGGTCCTGCCTCCCCAAAGAGCCCCAGCAACAATTGTCCCTGCTGGGAAGCAAAGAAAGGTGGCATCTGAGCATGTTTCTAGGATATGGGGCAGATGGGAAACAGGTCTGTTTCTCGGGACACAACTGTGCTTTGAGCAGGGGTGGCTTTCAGTGTCAGTGAGTAGGCCCTAGCCCTGCCAGGTCCGCCTCGCAGGCAAGAGTTTCAGGGAAAAAACTGAGTTTCAGGGACGGTCTTTCACTCCTGTAACTGTTGGCACGCCCCCCTTCACATATCCACCCTCCCTGTGACCTTCAAGGCTGCGCAATTCTGCATGCTTCCCCACGGCCTCTGAGCTGAGACTGCACGCACCTCCTTTCCAGATGTTTCCTACCTTGACGTTTTCCAACCTTCTGGATGCCCCACACTCCAAGTCAATCAGCCGTGCCCAACTCCCACAAGCATGAACCACCTCTGAACCTATTCAAACTGTTCCCAGCCCCAGCCCCCAGCCATTTCCCCCATGAAGTGCCTGCTGAGCACCACCTGCCAAGGACCTTGCTGAGTGTCATCACACTGCCCGGTCCTTATGGGGGAGTCCCATCACCACCAGATGTCGACAGCCTTGTAGTACCCCTGATCTTGACCGCCTGACAGAGCCCCCAACTGGCTCAGTCGTTCCCTGCACCTTGCCAGGCCTAACTAACTTCAGAAACGGCAGCCAGCACTGTGTCCAGTGTGGGCTAGGCCTCAGGTATCTGCATCAGCTACTGCCCAACCTCCTGGAAGGGAACCTGTCCCTTATTGCAGGCTCCAGGGGCACATCAGTGTCCCAGGATGCAGGCTCTGCCTTTGCAAAGCAGCTCCTGCCTCACATCCTTCTTGGTCCTTTCCTCTACATTCAACCCTGGCATGGTGCAGCTCATCACTACATAGCGTGCAGCCGCCCACCCCCAGCCAAAGGGTGCTGCTGCTGGTTGCTCAAAAGGGAGCCCCTTCCTTGAAGTCCCAACCTTCCTGGGTGCAACTCCTGGCCACAGGTGCACAGGTGCAGCTACCAGCCTCAGGTCCTGCCTTACACTCAGCTGATGCTGAGCAGCTGCCAAAGGCCTCAGGCTGTAAGGCCACTAGGTCAGGGTGGGTGGCAATGGCACCAGGAGGGGGCTGTGTGCCTTATCCTTAAACACAGCGGACCTACTACCCTTCAAGAGCAATGAAGCCCCATGCACTGCCAGCCTTAGGAGGAGACGGAAAAGCACAAGAAACTGCGGAAGGGGGAAATAGTGAGGGGGCTGGGTATGGCCCCGTGGTAGAGTGACTGCC
Organism: Chinchilla lanigera; assembly: GCF_000276665.1. Classification (NCBI taxonomy): domain Eukaryota; kingdom Metazoa; phylum Chordata; class Mammalia; order Rodentia; family Chinchillidae; genus Chinchilla; species Chinchilla lanigera. The sequence continues at coordinate 12,669,304 of NW_004955460.1, forward strand.
CTGCTTGCCACGGGCTCCATTCTAGCACCACAAAAACAAAAGAATGCCTGCAATTGAAAATCCACTTTGGGGAACACATTGCTTTTCAGAATCCTGCATGGGTTCCCCAGCTCAGTGGCACCCCAGACTGGGCCCTGGATGTCGCTTCCTCAAGTGGAAGACCCTGGACCAGGAAGTGAGTCATAGAAGTCATTCTACAAACCCTGCAGTGCTCTTGCATGGACAGAGGCAGACCACAAGCAAGGGCAGCAGCAGTCATGCCCTGATGTGCACTTCATGGCAGCAGGGGTGCTCAGAATATTCTGGTAAGTCCATTCTGCACCAAATGGGGCTTGGCTCTTAAGAGTCTGCAGCTGCTAAATGGAGGTCACCCATGAAGCCACCTAATGTGGGGGATGTGCACCCCATCACTGCCCTCTCCCCATGACTCCAACACAACAGGGTCCCCAGGACTCTTGCCACATGGTGTGAGAGACGAGTTGTATCTTCACACTGCCTCAAGGGGCTCCAAAGAGCCAGGAGGAGCAACTGCTCCAGGCTGGCAAGGGCCAGGCAGGTTCTGTTGGGGATCAGTTTGTGGGACACAGTCAGGAGCCCTCCCGCCCAGGTCTGTGAGTTCATGGACCCCCATGGCAGCCTCTGACACAGGGCTCCTTCTCTGCCATGGGAAGAAACTGAGGACCAAGACCATACCACAGGACAGAGCTGAGAACTACTCCAGCTTTGCCCGATTGCTTGAAAATTCTCTCCTCTGCCACATTACTCCTGGTAAATGTTTCAAAGAGGACTGACATGCGGGTGAACACCTGGCAGTACTTGCCAGACCCCAGAGCAGGACACATCTGAACCCCAGGGACAGAGACAGCTCCAATGCCTCACAGATCTACCTTGCAGGGCACAGGCACGTGGGCGAGTTCAGGCTCACCTGGAGGTACTCAAAGCAGTCTTCCTGGGCTGCAAATGTTCCAGCCAGGCACAGAGAAAACGAGAGGACCCTGGGGCTCACGTCCTGTGGCTTCAGGTCCAGCACATGGGACAGCAGGTCCACCAGGCAAGGGTTCTCCTGCAGCAGCAGCAGGCTGGACCCTGCAGGGGCAGCCCAGCCCAGAGGAGAGTCACAGTGGTGCACATGAACCCACCTGACAGTGGGGAAATGTGCACCCCACCGCCGCACTCTCTCCATGTGACTCTAACATAGTACTGCATTCCCAGGGGGATGCCAGGCCCCTGTCCCTCAGGATGCTAGACTCCATAGTCCAACCAGGAAGAATATTTGCAACAAGTGAATCCTGACTTAATGCACAGGGTCAGGGGAACTAAAGAGATGATCGTGCAGCCACAGGTAAAGGCCATGGGGAAGAAGGACAGCACCCCACAACCCTAAGAAAGCATTTGGTCCCACTGACTGTGAAAGTGTAGGTACAGCAGTGACAGCAGTAATCCTAGCACTGAGCAAGGCAGAGGCAGGAGAATCAAAAGTTGGAGCCCAGCCTTAGTGAGAACCTATCCCAAAATAAAAAACAAAAGGAGTGAGGATGTGGCTCAGTGCAAAAGACCTAGGTTCGATCCCCAGTACCGTAATAAATAAATAAATAAATAGCAAAACCATTTTCATCTCACAGAGTTATTGCTGTCTTAAACAGACAGCGAAGAAAATGGATTTAGGCACTCATCTTCAGAATACATGGCTCAGTCTTCCCATGAGGTTGGGAGTGTCCCCGGGGAGGCCCTTGTGGGAAGGATGACCATATAGATGTGATCAGTCACTGGGAAGACAGCGAAGTGAAGGGAAGACAGTCAGAAACAGAACCAATAAAGACACGTAGGAGCCTAAGGAAGAACACAGTGAAAACTCAAAACACTCTAAAAATAAAGGCTATGAAAAATAAAGAGAGCTGCATGTTCTATTTTTTAAGAAACTAAAAAGAAATCATTGTTGAAGTGTTCTGAAATAAGACTGAATTAAAGTTCTAGATAGCAATGATGCAGAGGGTCAGGGGATCCAAAGTCAAAGGGCTCTGGATCTTAAACTTTTTGGGTTGAGAGATGCCAGTCAATTACAGATTCTTTAAAAAAGTCTAGTTTGAGTGTTAAGTAACAGTACATAGGGTGACCAATGGAAAACATAAGTGGGATGTGTAACTTCCAAACCAGAAGAGTTAAGACTGAAAAGAAAGAGAATTATCCAGCTGCCACAGGCAGAAAAGGAGCCAAGGTGGGGGGTGGGGGGCAAAATGTAAAACAATGTGGTAAATTAAGTTCCAAGGCAACCTCACACCTGTAATCCCAGCACTTGAGAGGCTGAGGCAGGAGGCTCACTGTAAGCCTGGACTACATAGTGAGTTCAAGGCCAGCCTGAACTGCATAGTGAGACCCTGTCTCAAAAGACAAAACAAAAAAGGCAACCTCACCAAATGACACATTCAATGTACCTGTTGAAGAGTTAAACACTTTCATCTAGCCAGTGAAATAAGTTAGAAATCAACAATAAAAAGACTAAATAACTCAGCCAGATGCAATGCAACATGCCTATAATCCAAGCACCCTGGGAGGCTGAGGCAGGAGGATCACAAATTCAAAACGAGCTTGGGCAAGTTAGCCATTTGGTGAAACCTTGTCTCAAAATAAAAAATTAGAAAAGGACTAGGGATATAGCTCAGTGCGAAGGCCCTAGGTTCAAGTCCCAGTACCCAAACAAAGATCCAGAAAAAAAACAAAAAACACATCTCTTAACCCCATTTAAAAAAAAAAAAAAAAAAGCCAGTGAGGTAAGTGACTGGAAAGTCCCTGGGTTCAAGCGCTAGTACTAGGGGGAAAAAATCTTGAGGATGCACCTCAAGTGATGCTATTATAGAGATCTGTACCCTTAAGTACAGAAACAAGAAAGATATAGATATTCAATTCAAAAGAGAGCTAAACAGCAGAGTAAATCAAAAGAAGGAAGTAATGAAAGTAGAAATAAACGATGTGGAAGCTATGTGAGGCAATTATCAGCCATGAAAGTAAACATTCAGATGCAAGAGTATGTACAAAGAAAGCCATTACGGCCCTATAAACAATGAAATGATGGTCTACTTGGATAGCACATAACACGTAGTGGATAAAATCAATGTGTTCCATGAGGAAAGCACCCACTCTAATAGTAAGTGAGAAAAAGCAAGACTCTAACTTGTATTTGTGGCACGGCCTTACAATTATAAGAAAAACATGGACTTATGGAAAAAAGGCTGGAAGAAAATAAAAATGATGGCAATTTAATTCTCCTCTTTACTCTTTTGTGTTGAATGTGCCCTCCCATCGGGTGTAGTGATGCATGCCTATAATCCTAGCACTCTGGGAGGCTGAGGCAGGAGGACTGCAAGTTCAAGCCCAGTGTGAACAATTTAGTGACTTAGTGAGACCCTATCTCAAAATGAAAAATAAAATAAAAAATGGGCTGGGGATGTAGCTCAATATAAAGGTCCTAGATACAATCTCCAGTACTGCAAAACACACACACACCAGAAATACATACTTCTTTCATAATCAGGAAGAAAACAAATGTGACTGAAGACAAAGTTTGTCTAAGCTCTCTGCAGCCACCAAGGGAACTGAATGAAGGATGACTAAACACTCTCCACTAACAGTTCTAAATCAGCCCCTCCGGGTCACTCTTCCAGCCTCAGCCTGCTTATCTTCCATCAGCCACAGAGTCTCTAAGAAGTGCGGGGAGGACTTCAGGTGGACAGGCCAGCCCTGGGCACCTGGTCCCATGCTCTGCATACATTCTCTGACCTCTGGACAACAGGTAAGAGCAGCACCACTGTCCTTACCAGCCTCGGTCACCGTTTTAAACCAGTCCAGCAGCTTCTCCAAACAGGTGTCATCTGCCACCGCCTGGCTGGGATCTGCCAGAACAGCACAGAGAGCCGGAAGAAGGCGGGAGCATTCGGGGTCCATGATGAGGCCACAGTTTTCTGCACAGGAAACATGAGAGAACCTCATTCCTGGTTCCAGACCCCATCTGCCCTCGTCACAGATAGCTCACGGTGCATCGATGGAACCTGGGCTTTGGTTCAGTGGAGCGGGGAACACAGATACGTGCTGATTTAGCTGCAGGTGGGCTAGAGTCGGGGGCTGGGGTTTGCGTTCTGCCTTGTGCGCCCAGTCCCTGGATCTGTTCCCGCAGGGTGAGCAGAGGCTGCATTAGACAATCAGCACCGGTCCCTCCAGGACCGGGGTGTACAGCAGTCCCGTGTCTGACCCAAAAGGGAGGGAGGGCTTCTGTCACCCTGCGTGGTTCTGTCCCAGTTGGGGCGTTCGCGTGCCTGTTTCCAGGAAGGCTATTCCCAGGTAAGAGTAGCCCTCCCGCGACTCCGCCTGTTTGCGGCTGCAGGCCCGCCCCGCGCCAGGCCCGAAGGTACGCAAGGAGCCAGACGTGCCGGCCACGGGCGGCGGGGACTGAACCTAGCCCTGCCACTCCCCGCCCGCGCCAGCCTGCCTGTACCCTGGGCCAAGTCCGGTCTTCACCCGTCCACAGCAGCCACCCAGACCACCACCAGCGCCCCACTCACCCCTCACCAGAGCCGTCCGGCGCTTCCTCCGCAGGTCCCGCCCCGCGCCGCCTCAAGCCCCGCCCCACGTCGCCGCGGCCCCGCCCCACGTCGTCTCAGGCCTCCATCCACGTGTCTCAGGACCCGCACCGCCTCTGCACCGCCCCAAAGCCTCCTGAAGCCCCGCCTCACTCAGAATGTACCACCGCCAGGGCCGGGGAGGAAGAGGTTAGGGACGTCGAGTGATGGGAAGCGTGAGAGTTCAGGTAGAGGACGCTCTGGTCGCCTCTGGAGTTAAGACTTGGAAAAAAGAGTTCAATCCCTGTAAAACTGAGAAAGGTACACCAAACCGGTCGCTCTGACCTGTCGCTCCCCACAGGACTCTCAGTGGTACCTCCACAAGACGCCAAGCGAAGAAGCGCCTCGGGGGCGGGGCTTCTAGGGGAAGAGGCGGGGCCATGACCTGCGGAGCCTCCTCGGCCCAGATAGGCGGAAGGAAGCTCTGTCAGGAAGAGGTTGGCTGGTCGGTGGGTGGGTCCTTTGGCCTTTGGGCTTAGCGTCTCCAAACGAAGTCCTCATCTCCGTGCCACAGGCACTCAAAGCCCGCAGATAAACAAGGTTCGTTTTCCTATAGTATCGATTTTACACTTTTACAGCAAGACTTTGAAGCAGATACCAATTTTATATAGAAAGCAGAATTTCTGTGGATATTATGATAGAAATGAGACTTTAATAACGTCGACGAGGGAAACACTGCACAGCTCCCTTCCCTAATCCTGCGGGGCCCTCTCCCAGGCAGGTATGACTCCTTGATTGAAAAACATTGAAACGCAGACAACTGCCCTGAACTTTGATTAATGGTAAGATGAGATGATAGTGAATGCTAATATTAACCTGATTGCGTGGCTGTGGGGAAAGTAAAACAAAATAACTCTGCTAGATGCTAAACTTCAAATATATGTGTGTGATCCTAGTGCAGCTCTGGGAGGGAGGATGCTATTCCTATCCCCTACGATGAGGAAACAGGCACAGAGAAGCTCATTAATACGGGCTCATAGCTACTGAGATGGCACAGCCTAGCTTGAACAGTTACCACAGTTATGAATACTATACTATACTATTACTATACTATACTGGTCCACAATTTTTTATCTCCCAACAGTGTCTGATGCAGCACCCCTTGATCTAATGCATTGATAGAACTACAGTGAAACATTAATATGCACACCAAGAGGAATAAGTAGACACTACAAATAAACACAGCTCTGCGATTTTCCTCCAGGAGATGAGGTTAAGACAGGTTTTGCCATCAAATTGAGGTAGAAGAAATAAAAGGTTAAAAGGCAGACAAGGAAGTCATAACTAAAAATTGTACTTTTAAGAAGAATGCAATTTTGGGGCCTCAATCGAAGTTACCTAAGGCAATCCATATCCACGTGCCCTCCGTTAAATTTAGGCTCCGTTCCTGCCAGACCCATCATACCCAAAGTTTCCAGGAATACTGACAGTGCATAAATTGGTTTAATTTAAAAAGAGCAGAAACCTGATCTAAGAGTTTGACAGAATCCAAAGAATGTTTAATTTTTTTTTTTTTTAAGCTGAGCTTTCTTTATACCTGTAAAATGGACTTCTACGCTTAGGGGGACCTTGTCTCAGGACTTCAATCCTCTCAATAGAAGCACAAATGTTCCCTCTTCCAGAAAATAAATGCTTCTCTCTTGAGGGCCCGCACTCTATTTCTTTGAGTGTGTAGCTTTTGATTTTTTTCTAATAAAACCTTTCCGTGCCTATGATTAGTCCTGAAAATTCTTTATACGCGAAGGGAGTCAGCGAACCTCCCGACAGCCTACAAAACGGGTTACCTCAGTTTCAGGAACCGCCTTGGACCCTATCTAATGGCAAAATGAATTGTGAAAGGTTTTCACAAATTTTTAAAACTCAGAATCATAGTGCCAGGAGTGGTGATGCACGCCTGTAATCCCAGCATTCGAGGCCAACCTAGACTACATAGCGAGTCTCTGTCTCAAAAAAAAGTCACAGGTAGACACTGTCTTCATCATTAAGGGAAAGGCAACGAAGCCGGGGTGAAGGGGGTGCACGGGATACAAGTTTTTAAGCAGGTGAGTGGCCTTGTGAGATTTGCCCTTTCTAAACAACTCTGGCAGCAAGCGTTTTTTTTTTTCCTTTTAGAATGCATCAGAGGGGCTGGGGATTTAGCTCAGCGGCACAGCGACTGCCTGGCAAGCGCAAGGTCGTGAGTTCGATTCCCGATACCGGAAGAAAAACAAAGACAAACAAAGAATGCATGAAAGAAGATGTAAATAAAACACCCAAACTTAGGACCAAGTTCTACCTGCCACTGGGGTGGAGGACCGAGACACTATGCAAACTGTCAGCACAGTGACTTCCGGGTCAGCCCCACGCCCCCCGAACCCCGCAATTCGGGGAATGTCTGCAATAGGCTCTTGGCAAGACGCTCCGCGCAAGCGCATTCCCACACTGCGCACGCGCAAACCAGCTGGACTCGAGGGGCGGGGTCACGGGGGCGGTGGCGCGGTTGCCATGGCAGCAAGGAGTCTGGCGCCAAGGCTAGGGACAGTCTGGCCGGCTGCGGACCTAGACGGCCGAGCCCCGCGCTGGGGCGGCCGGACAGCACCATAGCTATGAGTCTGGGAACGGCCTCGGAGACGGTAAGATGCCGCGCTCTCCCTCGCGCTCCGGGGTCGGGGATACGGGGCGGGGGACAGGAGGCCGCGATGCAGCGACTGCTGCCCGATTGTTACCGCACAAGGCCTCCAGCATGTCAGCCGCCGTCGCGCTCCGGCCTCCAGTTCCCGTCTGCGCTCGCGGAGCCGCCGCTTCCTGGGAGCCCTCCTGGACTGCGCCTCCCGCGAACCTGCTGCCGCGTCCCGTCGGTGAGGCGCGAAGGCCCCTGTTCGATGTCGGGGGCCTCTCGGAGGCGGGGTGCCGCTCGGTTCCCCACCTGGGCCATAGGCTGACAGCGAGGCGCGCCTCTGCGGAGCAAAGGCCTCCAGTGTGATGGAGACCAAATGGGGACGAGCTGTGTTCCGGTGGGGGAGGGCAAAGCAACCGGAGGGTAATAAGTTCATGGCAGTAATGAAATGTGACCCGGGAGGGCTGCTGTAGATCGGGGGCCCAGACGGCCTCTTTGAGTTGTTGCTCTCATTCACGGCTCACAAATACCGAAGAATACAGGCTGAGAAAGGCCTGGGGTATAGAAGCAGCAGGTGCAAAGGCCCTGGTATGGAACAGTGTGATATGCTCCAGCAATTGCTGGTATCAGGCTGGGCGAGAGGAGGGAAGGGAAGGTGGGTATGGGCCTGGTAACAGTGAAGCACCTTGAGTTTATTTTTTCCTGAAGGAAGCCAGTGGAATGTTGCACACCAGCCACAGGGCCCAGAGGGCTGTGTTGAGCTCACGGACGGTGAGGCTCTGTAATGCTGGTCAACTTGGAGCAGCTGCAGTCAGTACTTCTCCCTTGAGGGATCCAACTCCCATCTCTTCGGCAGGACCTGCCTGTCTGTACCCGCCCTGAGTTACTGACCCTTCACCCACCTCCCCTTCTCCCCCACCAAAGCCAGGGCCTTGTACATGTTAGGCAAGTGAGCTTCTCCAGCCCTCCTCCCACTGTAAGAAGATTTGTGTTCTGATTATGAAAGTAATTCATGCCCATTGTAGAAAATTTGAAAAATTATCCATAATGTGGTTACCTCCAGAAAGTCAGTTCACATTTGCTGTACTCTAATATTTTTCTGTACGTCTTTTCCCCATACATTTTTAAAAACTGAGATCATATTTATATTGTCTTGTAACCTTTGCCATCTACTTTTATGTTAGCACTTTCCATAGCCACATATTTTTAAAAACGTGATTTTAAAACTTCTAACCCTATTTTATTTATCCTTTTCCCTGCTTTTACTCTTTTGAGTTTTTTTTCTCCTAGAGACAGTGTTGCTATAATTTTCTGTGGGTATGTAATATGCATATCAGGCCCTGTCCTAAGTTCTGAGGACACAAAAGCAACTTAGGACCTGATGCCTTGGTCTCCAGGGATTCGGTCCCATGGAAGACTCAGCCGCAGCACAGGCAGCCTCGCTTGTGGTTATTTTGCTGAGCTCAGTTCTGTTTCCTTAAACCCAAAGGCACCTTTTGAAGGTAGAAATTGCCAAGTCCATCCGTTTCCTAGCCTGGGATCAGAGCACCTCTAGGTGAGCTTGTGAGGTTTTGGGAGCCCCTCTAGAGTACATGCAGGGTGCTCATCCACCTACCTGGCTGCCAGCAGCCCAGGGACTGCAGTGCACTCCCAGGAGGTAGAGTGCCAGAGGGCAGGATCACCGGTGGTTTGAGAGCCATACTTGTGAAGGGGCTTGTGGTGTCCGAGAAGGATGAACAGAGCACTCATGGGCTTTCGTGTCTGTCTGCTTCTGCTTTGCTCTCCAGACCCCTGCTCCCTGGCCTTGGCCTAATCTCATGTCACATGATAGGAGAGGCCTTGGCATCTGCCATCCACACAAGGAAAGCTGGCAAAGGTCCTGTCCGCTTGGAGCGTGGGCAGATCCTTGGCTCCCAACCATGCCTGCAGACTCCACTTCACTGTGAACACGGTCAGCTGTCTGTGTTTCCCTTTCATAAACTCCAGCAGACAGAGTTCTTAGAAGCTGAGGACTAAAACTGAGCGATACGTGGGGCCCAAGAGGCAGGCCTGTGGGCTTCGGCCTCCCAGGAAATCTTGCTGTTACCACTCTTCTCTGCAGATTAAAGCGTATTGGTGACGTTCATCTCTCTCCCACCTACATGAAATTGAGATTTCCAGATTCACCCATGACTGTCAGTCTCCTGTTTCATGCACAGACTGTGTTTGTTTATTACTGCTCTGAGGAATGGCCATTCGGCAGCAGAGTGAATAGTTGTCAGTTTTGATTCAGTCTGGGTAGCCAGGCCTTGTGCCTGATGTAACTTTTCAGGTTTTCTTTTAACACATGAGCCTTTTATTCACTGGAAATTATTTTGGTATCAGGTAAAAGGTAAGCATCTAACTTTTTTCTCCCCAAACAGCCAGCCAGTTATCTTAACTTCACATGGAGCAATTCATTATTATTTTTCTAAAACATCTTCGAAATTTTTCGGATGCTGGGGTTGGAACCCAGGGCTTCACACATGCTGGACAGGTGATCTACCGCTGAGCTACATTCTGAGGTATAAAACATCTTTTATTGAAATATGACTGTCAGGCTATACAATTGACTCAAAGTATGAAGCTCAATAGAGCTGCAGCTCAGTAATATAGTCATAGAACATCTTTTCATAGGTTAGTCATTTGTATATCTTCTTTGGAGAAATATATTTTAGACTCAGATTTTTTGCCCATTTTAAAAATTGGGTTGTGGGCTAGGGATGTAGCTCAATGGTAGAGCAGTTGCTTATCGTGTATAAGGACTGGGCTTACTCCTTAGCACTGAAAAAAATTAGCTTCTTTTTTTATTATTGAGTTGTAATGAGTTGTATGAGTTGTATGAGTTGTAATGAGTTGTAATGAGTTATTGAGTTGTAATGAGTTGTATTATGAGTTGTATGAGTTCTTTATACATTCTGCATACTAACTTGTTGCCAGATATATCATTTGCAAATAATCTCTACCATTCTGCGGTTTGTCTTTTACTTTCTTGCTGACCTCATGTCTTAGTTACTTTCTCGTTGTTGGGAGAAAATGCCTGACACCCACAAGTTAAAGGGGGAAAGGTTTATTTCAGCTCACAGTTTGTAGAGGTTTCGGTTGATAGTGAGCTGGCTCCACTGCAGGGCAGCATGGCAGGGAGAAAGAGCTCATGATGAGGCAGGCAAGAAGCAATGAGACTTCCTCTTTCCCTTTTTATTCCATACAGGCTGCAAGCCTATTGGTTGGTGCCACCCACACCCAGGGTGCGTTTTCTGTCTTCAAGTAAATCCATCACTCAAGTCTAGAGCTATGCCAAACCAATCAATGGGCTAACCAGTATCACACCCATTATCTAGTCACTGCCAAAAGCTCCACCTATGAACATGTGAGGCTTTGGGGAAGCATCTAGATTTAAGCCATAATACCTCATTATTAGTTTTTGTGGTTTTTGTTGTATATTGCTATTCTTTATAGAACAAAAAGCTTTTAATTATGGTACAGCTTTGATAGTTTACCTTTTTTTCTTTCATTCTTTTATTTTTTCTCTTTTTCATTTATTTTATATATATATCTATTATATATATGTATATATAATTTTTTTTTTGAGACAGGGTCTCACTATGTAATTCAGGCTGGCCTTGAGCTCACTTTGTAGCCCAGGCTGGCCTCAAACTTGCAATGATCCTCCTGCCTCAGCCTCCTGAACGCTGGGATTGTAGACATGTGCCACCATGCCCAGCTTCTTTCACTCTTTTAGAGTTACAGTGTTACCCAGTTTAAGAACTTAATTCCAGAATCATGGAAAGAATTAAATTCATGAACCAAGTCACCACTGTATATCTAAGAAATCATTCTGTGATCCAGGGTCATAGAGATTTGTATGTTTTCTGCTATAAGTTTCATGGTTCTAGGTCTTACATTTAATCTGGTGCATTTTGAGTAACTTCTTTTGTGTATACTATAAGGGAGAGATTTTTTTTTTTTTTTTTTTTTTTTTTTGTACCAGGAATGGAACTCAGGACCTTGCACTTGCCAGACAGGCGCTTCGGCCGCTGAGCTATATCCCCAGCCCGGGAGAGGTTCTTTTGCATGTGGCTGTCTGCTAGTCTCAGCACTGACTATCCCAGCACTACTCTTCTTTCCCCTGCATAGTGTTGGCTCCCTTTTCAAAAGTCAATTGACCATAAATGTAAGATTTTTCTTTCTGTACTCTCGGTTTCATTCCTTTGGCCTATATGTCCATTCTTACCCCAGTATCATTGTCTTGATTACTGTAATTTGTAGTAAGTTTGAAAGTTGGGGGCCAGGGATATAGCTTAGCAGCACAAGCGCCTGCCTGGCATGCGCAAGGTCCTGAGTTCAATTCCCGGTACCAAAAGAAAAAAAGAAAGTGGGAAGTATGAGTCCCCCTGCCTCAGCCTCCCAAGTGCTGAGATTACACGTGCACCACCCGGCTTATATATTTTTATTTTTTAATTTTTTTTGGTACCGGGAATCAAACTCAGGACCTTGCGCTTGCCAGGCAGACACTTATGCCACTGAACTATATCCCCGACCCTTAATTTTCTTAATTTCATTCTAGGTTTTTCATTGGCAATGCATACAACTGCATTAGTACAACTGTATTAATATGTCATATGACTGTTGTTTCTAGTTTATTTATTTATTTATTTTTGGTACTGGGAATCGAACTCAACCTCATGCTTGCCAGGCAGGTGTTGTGCCGCTGAGCTATATCCCCAGCCCTGTTGTTTCTTACAAACTTGAACTCATTTATTAACACCCCCCACCCCCAATATTGGGGATTGAACCCAGAGTCTTCACACTGAACTGTATCCCCAACCATTTTTAAATTTTGGGACAGGATCTCATTAAGTTGCCCACGGTGGACTTGATCTCACAGTCCCCCTGCCTCAGCCTCCCAGAGCACTGGGATTGTAGGTATATGCCACTATACCCAGCACATTTACATGGAATATCTTTCCATGTATTTAGCTCTTTAACTTCTTTCAGCAATGTTTTGTATTTTCCAATGTATAAAATACATTGTGATAATTTTTTAGTAGCTTCCCTAGTATTCTCTATATTATGGCCATGTTGTCTGTGAATAGATAGTGCTCATTTATTTTTCTCAGATTGTGCTGGCTAGGAGGACCAGTATAGGCTGAACTAAAGTAATGGGAAAAAGTACATTGCTGTCTCTTTTTTTCATATTAAGAGGAAAATATTCAGTCTTTCTCCTCTAAGTATGATGTTGCTCTGGTTTTTTATAGATGCCATAAGTGAGAAAATTCTCTTCATAGTTCTTTCAATATTTTTATCGTGAATGGGTGTTGGGTTTTATCAAATGAATTTTCTACAGTTTCTAAGATAATAATAACGGGGTCTTGCTTTTTTGAGATAATGATACTTTTTAGTCAAGATGGTGTTTTACATTGATTTTGGTATGTTAACCAACCTTACATTCATTTGTGGGATAAATCATACTTAGTCATGGTATATGATCCCCCTTGGTATAATTCTTTTTATATGTTGCCAGATTCCATTTGCTAGCATTTCGTTGAGGGATGTATATATGTATTTAAAAGGAATACTGATCTGTAGTTTTCTTTTTTTAACAGTTTCTGTATTTGGTTTGCTATCAGGGTAATGCTGACTTCAGATAGTGGTTTGGAAGGTTTTCCCTACTTTTCTAGTTTTTGGAAGAATTTGTGAAGGATTTTCCTTTTAGAATTTGATGGCATTCACTGATAGGACCGTGTGGCCCTGGGCCTTCTCTTAGTTCTATGCAGTCAGTAGTATTGTTCCCTCTTAGTCCATTTTTGGTAATTTAGTGTCTTTTTGTTGTTGTTGTTGTTGTCCCAGGAATCAAACTGGGGACCTTGTGCTTGCTAGGCAGGCGCTATACCCTGAGCTATGTCCCCAGCCCTGTAATTAATTTAGTGTCTTAACTCTTTGTTTCTGGTCAGTCTAGATAAATGTTTGTCAATTTTGTTGTTCTTTTGTTGATCAAGAACCAGTTTTGGGTTTTATTGATTTTTTTTTCCAACTCATTTAGTCTCTAACCTTTATTTCTCTTTCTACTTGCTGAGGGTTTACTTTTCTCTTTCTACTTCCCTGAAGTGGCAAGTTATTCACCTGAGATCCTTTCAGGTAGGTGTTTGCAACTACAAACGGCCCCTCCCTCTGGACTCAGCTTTCATCCTGAGGTGGAAGGTGAGGTTGTAGACCTGACATGACATCTTAAATGTAGACATTTACAGCTTCCCTTTGGGCCCAACTTTTCACCTGAGTATTTTCTAATTTACCTCCTTGGTTGTTTAGGAATGTATTGTTTAATTCCAACATTTGGGAGTTTACACTTTTTTTCTCTCATCTATTTCTCCTTTCCACTGTGGTCAGCGAACATATATTGGCATGATTTCTGTCTCAATATTTCTGTCTCTTTGGTCCTGTTTTATGGCCTATCATATGGTTTGTGTTTAATGTGCACTTTAGAAGACAGTGTATTCTGCTGTTCCTAGGTAGTGTTCTATGAATGTCTATGGGCTTATAGTGTTTTTCAAGTATTTTAATTCCTTATGGTTTTTTGTTGGTGCTGTTGCTTGTTCTTGCAGTAATAGGGATTGAACCCAAGGCCTTCACCTCACACACTGAGCTACATCCTCCATTCTTTTTTATTTTGAGACAGGGTCTTACTAAGTCCCTAAGTTGTCCAGGCTGAATTGAAACTTGCAGTCTTCCTGCCTTAACCTCCCAGAGTGCTGGAATTACAGGTTTTTGCCACCAGGCCTGACTTTCATCTGGTGATTTTATAATTTCCACCGATAATAGTCCCTACCTAAGTCACCGTGTTGACACATTGTCATTTAATTAGCTAAGCAAGGCCTCCTGTGGTTCTCTGAACACCTTGATGGTTGCTGCTCTACCTTCTTGCCTGCACCCTCTGCCATAGCAATGTGGTTCCAAACAAAAGCCTCGTCCTAATTGCCAGCATATGATGAATCATTACTCTGAAAGAAGCTTTAAATGTATTCTGCTGTCTCTCTTTTTAGCTTCAACCTGAGTTAATACAAGGACCTTCCTCTCTTTGGAAAGCGGTCTTCCTGCCTGAAGTCTGGCCCTAGTGTTAGTTGGTGGGACTTTCCTTGTATCCCCTCTGCCAGGGCAAAATCCCTGCCGTAAGAAGACAGGAAGGTTTGTGAGCCACGTGTCTTCTCATAGAATAACACATGAGCTAAGAAGGAGTTACAGTAGTTGTTTTCTTTCTTTCTCTCTCTTTGCGGTGCTGGGGCTGGAACTCAGCCTCCAACGCCATGAGTATGTTTTCTAAAATATGATTGGCCTGTTCTCGCCGACACATAGATTCACCATACTGTGATGCAAAGATGAATAAATGTCAGAATGTTTAAAACAGGATGAGCAATGAAATGTTTTGTCTAGAGCTCACTTTTTATGGAAGGTACACTGCACTTCTACAGGACACCGTGTGCTGGTTTGAGGACAGGAGCCCCACCAGCAGGACTTGCTGTTGGCCTTCTACGCTCCTCCCCTCTGGGAGGCTCGGCTGTCTGGAGACTCCTGTGTGTGGGGCCCGCTGGATTCTGTTTCAGTGTTATGCAGGCTGTGGGAGACTAAGCAGTGCCTTACAGTGACAGTGTTTCATCTCTTCCTGCAGGGAGATGACAGTCTGTCCGCAATCACCTTTGACTCTGACTTGGAGCCAGTAAGTATAATAGGGGCCCGCAGTTCCCGCTGAATGCTGCTTGGTGTCGGAAAGTTTCAGTCCCTTAGTTAGATTTGAAAATTGGTGATTATAATTTTAAAACTTTTTTCCAAAGAGAAATCCTGAGCAAGGTTCGTGGAGGCAGATGACTAGTTCCTGTCCTGAGCCTGGTGTTGGTCTGGACCCTGTCCCCAGCCCTGACACAGGAGGGAAGGGGGATGGAAGGGGAAGGTGCAAAGGGCCCAGCATGGCCTGGCCTGGCAGCAGGTCTGGGGGTGTTGGAAACTGGCCAGGAGGTCTGGCGGGGAGTGAGTGGTCCCCAGGCTGGCCCTTCTGGGTCAGCTACAAGCTGTGCTGTGTGCCAAAGGACGCCTGCCAATTGCTCTCTCAGTGAACAAGTGAAAAAAATGGGTCTCACTGCACCGGCACAACTGGCTCCGCCTTGGGCACCCTCTGCTGCCCTCTCCAGGGAAGGACTGTTCTCTGCTAAGTGACCTCAGTGAGAACATGGGCCCAACACAGGCTCATTCCTTGCTGGACTCTTCCTTCAGGGGCTTTGCAGGTGACTTACTTCCATGCTGGGCTCAGACAAAAGTGTGCCCCAGTGCTCCAGAGAAGCCCTGGGAGAAGACCCACATTTGTGTGGGATCTTCCTTCTGAGGCCCAGAGCGCAGGCCTGGTGTCCTGTGCTTCGCTGGCACTACCCATGTCCATGAGAGCACTGTGGTGCCCTCAGTCCCTAGCCACCTGCAAGCGAGCGCAGGTCTCAGTGAGCTCAGCCCGCTCTCGCCCCCTCTGTGAACACAGCAGGGCTTCTTGCTGCAGATAGAATGGGACATGGGGGGAAGAAGCTCAGCCTGCCCCTCACATCCCTTCTTCTTCCCCCCAGAAGACAAAGCGGAAAGGTTTCCACAGACCTCCTGCCACATCACCAAGTAAGTACAGCCGGGCCTCCCGTACCCTCTGATGCCCACACTCATCCTGGAGTGCTTCCAAAGGCAGCCCTTTTCTGCTGTCCTGGAGCCAGGTGGAGTTGGTGAGGGATGGCGGCAGCAGGACTACTTCCGTTTGCCCTATCCAGGGGCATTCTCAGGCTACCCTGTGGCTAGGCTCCTGAATGCGGCCCGGCCGCTGCCCTGCCCAGCCTCCCACAAGGCACAGGGCTTTGTGGCCTGTGTGGGGCGCTGTGCTGAGGCGTGGGCGTTCCAGGACAGGCGCTTTGTTCCTTGTGGGATCTCCCAGGTTTGTTCTGCTGCCGTGATTCTTCTCTTCCACACCCTCAGCAGGGTGTGGGCAGCTTTGTCCTATTCTTGGATGGCCTAGGACTCAGTGCCCATGGGAGAAGGCTGCTGAGATGGGGTTGATCCAGACGCCAGCAAGACCTCCTGATTCATCTCTGCTGTCACCTTGCTCTGAGCACAGCCAGTCTCAGTGGCACGATTGTGTTTACGGCACCATGAAATCCTAGACTGGCTTCCTTCTGCTCCCAAGACCCTGGCCTTCCCTGACCTTGCCCTCTGTATGTGTGTGTATGTGTTTTGCACACAGGTCATATTCTTCAGACATACTCATTGTGTACATGAGACTTGGAGAGAATACAGATGAGCTGTCTTACTGACACAACACGTACTCTGCTGTGAAGATTACGCAACACATATTATGAGTAATATACACCTTTCAAAGAAACCAAGGGCCAGGGCTGCAGCTCAGAGTAGCACACTTGCCCAGCACACACTAGGCCCTGGTTTCAATCCCCAGTAGGCAAAAGAATAAAGGGAAAAGGAAAGTTAAGTTCTTATTGAATGCCAAACATTCCAAGTGTTGGATATCAATAATCAAATTATTTTCCTCTTGAGTTTTGTCAACATCAGAATTGTTTTTCCTGGGATTTAGACCAGCCAGAGGCTGAGCCTGAGCAGGGTTAGGCACTTGACCTACAGTGCAGCCCAGCTGTCTCCCCACAGCCCAGGTGCCTGCTCAAAGACCCATGCCCCTCCTTGCAGCCCCCTGCGTCTCCTTGTGGAGAAAATCCTCAACCCCCCACACCAGTGGCCACATCTCAGTACCACCCCCAGCTCCCAGGCTGGTCACAGCCCCTTGAGACTTGTTCAGGATCTGTTTTTTCTGTCTGGATGTCAAGTGTGGGGACATCAGAGCCCACATCTGTCCCTTTTACTCAATAGATGTCTTGAATGCCTGCTTAGTTTGCACAGAGGTTTGCAGTTTCCAGAGTTCTGAAGCTCTTTGTCCTCCCAGCTGCTCTGAGCATCCTGCTCCTTCTATTAGATTCTTCAGGCACTATCAGACACCAGTGTGTTTCCGTCCTTTTTTCATTTTCCTTCTGTGCCCTGGCTTTTCTCCACATGCATACATGTTTTCCTGAGGAATCCTTCCAGCTCATTGATAAGTCCGTACACATGACAAGAGAAATGTGACTTATGCGCTCTTCTTCTCTCACACTGGGGATTGGACCCATGGCCTTTGCATGAGCCACATCCCAAGCCCTTAATTTATTTTGAGGCAGTTGTCTAGGCTGGGCTGCAACTTGTGATCCTCGTGCCTCGGCCTCCCAGAGTGCTGGGATGACAAGTGTGCGCCACCACGCCCAGATCATGGTCTCTTTCTGATCATTGATTTACTTTTAAGCGTTGAGAGTTTGCAAGACCTGCAGGACACCTGGAATCCTGGGGTGAGTGAAAGTGTACCCCAAGCCCGGGTAGCATCATTCCCTTCTTCTGAGTTAAATGGGAAACTTTCCATTAATTGTGACACCATGGGAAAAACTTAATAATTTAACAAATGTAAACATCAGGTAAATTTTCTGGACCTTCTACAGGTACAAATTTCATTGCTATTTAAAATATGTAAGGGCTGGGGATATAGCTCAGTGGCATAAGGGCCTGCCTGGCAAGCGCAAGGTCGTGAGTTCAATCCCCAGTACCGCAAAAAAGTAAAAAATAGGTAAGAATATTTTGTGGGTACCTTCATTTTTTGCATAAAATTGTCAGAGTTTATATAATTAAGAGGTGAAACCCCAGATAAAAAGAATTTTGAAATTTTTCTCATTTTAATGACAAAATCAATCGCTTCTCGGCCTTCTGGCTAAGATCAAGTGTAGTACCTGTTCTTATCAGTTTAATGACAAAAGAATGCTCTGGGAAATAGAATTTTTATCATTTATTCTAGACATTTTGTGTATTAAATTTTGAGTATTACCGCCATGTCACTATGTAGCACCATGGAAAATATTTATGTTAAAGGATACAGAATTATACCTTTGCTGTGGGTGTGACTATAAAAACTGGAGGGGGACATCAAATATAATATTTGTAGAATTATTACATATTTTAAATTTCCATTACTTGTTTATACTAAAAATTAAATGAGAAATGTAAATGTAAATGTGTATAGATTCACATACTTAATACATGTGTATAAAAGAATCATAAAGCTGAGCACGATGGCTTGCATCAGTCCCATCTATTCGGCAGGCTGAGACAGGAAGATCCCTTGAGCTCAGGAGCTCAAGGCCAGGCTATGCAATATAGCAAAACCCAATCCAAAAGTTTTTTCACATTAACTAAATAAAATATCTATATTAAAGAATTTTGCCAGTGTTTTTGTCTAGAGTCATCATAGCCTTTGAATATTTTGTTTTACCATGTTTGTCTCTAAAGCAGTCTGTTGAGGGAACATTGATGTTTTGCAACTCAAAAATCATGTGTTGTTGGCTTTTCAGAGTCACCTTATTACTCTAAACCAAGGAAAGTGGCCTCCTGGAGATCTGTGAGGACCCCAGGAAGCATGCCTCTGAGCAGCAGGATGTCCTTAACCCCACAGAAGCTGTGGCTGGGAACTTCAAAGCAAGGTGTGTGGCTGCCCCGTGGAGGCACCCGCTCCAGAGCAGAACGGTGGGAATGCCAGGGTGGGGCTTGAGGTGACAGAGGTTCTAACGTTGCCTGTTTGAGTGATGTTGTCTGTAATCTCCTCAGAGCCCCTGAGTACATGTGGCATAGTCTTCAAGCCCTAGGTAGGCGTGAGCTCCCTGGTTCCGCCCCGTGACGCCAGAACTGCCCTCGCCTCAGGCTATCTTGGCGCTGCACGGTGGCGTGTTGTGTGTTGGAGCAGCGCCTGCAGGAGCCACCTGTTAACGTTTTTAGGAGTTTCCTGGGCTGCACAGTGTCACATCAGCAACTGATATAGGGCATTGTGAGAATAGTTACACTGCAGAAATGGCCAGACATTACAAATCAGGGCTTCACTGATTTTTTTTTTGAGGCATGATTTCACTATTCAATTTAGGCTAGCCTTGAACTCACTTTGTAACCCAGGCTGGCCTCGAACTCGCAGTGATCCTCCTGCCTCAGCTCACTGACGTATTTTTGAGAGGCAAGGCGAAACATTCACCAGCACACTGGTGGCTGACTGCTGGTATCTCAGAAAGGTTGAGGAGAGGTAGTAAGTACCTCCCAGTGTGTTTGCTGTACCACTATATTCAATCCTTGTACATTCAAGCTAGAAAGCCTGCTCAGCCCCTGGAGCTCTAACCTCACCCCTTGAGCTCTACCCTCACCCCAGCAGCATCCCAGCTCCCTGACAGGCTGTGAGCATGGAGAGGTTCAGCCTTCGCTCTCCTGCCAGCAGGTGTGAGCGTGCCACTGTGACAGGAAGAAAGAACTCTGGATGGAGCTGGCCTTTGCCAGAGTGAGATTGCTGGCTTCATGTGGAAGCTCCGTCCCTGGGACATTTGGGAATGTCTTAAGGACAGTGTCTTGTAAAGGTCATTCTGCCCTCCTGGGAAGTGACTCATACAGCCAGGCACCCACTGTGCCGGGAAAGAAAACAAATTGCAGATAATAATACAAAGGCTGAATCCCACCAAAAGAAACTGTATGTTTTGCATTTCTGTCCACGTGTTCTGCTGGCCTCTCCTTTGGGCCTCTCCAAGGAAGGATAGTTTCATTTGTATTTCACTGTTCCTTCAGAGCTGATTTTACCAGTTAAGAGTTGTATTTTAGGCTTAAATAGTTTGGATTCCTAACATACTAGGTGTTACATTAAAACCACAGTAAAACTATCCTTCATTGGAATGGGTATTGATGCTGTGTGGATTTGTTGTCTTTGGTTTTCATTTTATTTGCTGTGCAAAAAACTAAGTATATCACATTCCCTGGGATTCCTTTTAGTCCTTTTACATAGTTAGACCAGAAGTTCTGTTAACTTCCAGGTTTTCTTTAAGACATAGCCAGGAATTCTTTTTCTTTTCAGTGGTCTCCTAAGAGGCTTATATATCGTCCTCTAGGTCACGTCCCTGGGACTGCCGTCTATAGAGAGAAAGAAGACATGTATGATGAGATTATTGAGTTGAAGAAGGTAATGTTCTACCAGCTTTTCATTGGCTTAGCAGCAGTAACCTTCCATAGCTGTGGGTTGCAAGTCAGTATCAGGGCAGCAGTACCCTTCTGTAACAGTGGACTGCACATGTGTATCAGTTCTGGGACAGTCTGCATGCAGTGGCTTGAGCATTGTGACACTGGAGTCTGTGCCCTAGCATCATGCCTTAGGAGCTGGGCCACCCTAGCTGCATGAAGGCCTGTTGCACCAGCTGCACAAAAGGCAGCAGAGTTTTAAGTAGCCCTGGCTATGTGCAATCACCGAAGTTTAGATTCTGTGCTCTCAGATAGTAGGATAGAGAGGACTGGGTAAGGATTCAAGTCACTTTGGAGTCCCTGCACCTTGGAATTTGGTGTTGTGATAAGGGCTTTGGTACAGGATCATAGCCTTCTATTCATGTTATCGCAACATTCCACACACCTGTCCCATCCAGCTCTTTAGACGCTCCTTGAGATGGATGGGCCAGTTGGTACAGCTATCACCTATACTTGAGACTTAGAGAGGTTAGTCTGTCCCAGGTTCAGCCAGTAGCAGAGCCAGGGTTCCGTCACTGCCTCCTAAGGCCAGTGCTCTATCCTAGAGACACTATGGTGTGATTGGTATTGAGAAATAGCATCAGCATCACTGGTATCACACTGGCTTCTCCTCCTCTTCTCTTCTTGTTTCTTCTCTTCTTTTCTTTCTTCTTTCTTCTTTCTTTCTGTACTGGGAATTGAACTTAGAGCCTTCACACTGAATTACAGTACATCCACAACCCTTTTTAAAAAAATTTTGAGAGAAATTCTCACTAAGTTGCCTAGTCTGGGCTCAAACTTGTGACTTTCCAGCCTCAGCCTCCAGAGTGCTGGGATTACAGATGTGTACCACCACACCCCGCTTCACACTGGTTCTTCATATACATATATATGTATATGTTTATGCCCCTGGAGAAATTATCCAGGGTGCTGTCCCTGCTGATAGACCTGCCATCCACCCAGTTGAGTTGCATCTGCAGGACTATTCAGGCAGGCACCAGAGCATAAGCAGGGCTTTGGCAGCCAGCAGGCCCAGGCTTGGTGAGGAGTCTGGAAACACCCAACCTGAGCAGCACCACCCAGGTAGGCTATTGTGAGAAGAGCGTTCTGCCCATGACAGCTGTGCAGCTGTGAGAGGGCTGCCAGGGAGGACGCACGTGCCCTGTCCTTGGTGTTTCCAGCAGAGGACAGGCTGTTCGTTAGGGCATCATAGACACCATTCCCTTTTAGTCAAGAATGGTACCAAACGGACCCTGAGAGCCCCCAAAACTGACTCATCACTGTAACAGTACTCTGGGAGGAATCCTCCAGAAATAGATCTCAGAGAAAATGGTACTGACCCTTTGTACTTGCTACTGTGGGTCTCTGGATAAAATCACCTGGATTCCAAATTAAAACAAAAGAGGCTAAGTTTTCAGTACTCTGTTCTTGGGGATCTTGGACATCAGCATTGTTTTATATGCAAGCAGTGCCTCAGTTTCTTGTTTAAAAATGGTGATGGGGGTTGAGGTGTACTTACTGATAGAGTAATTGCCTAGCATGTGTGAAGCCCTGGGTTCAAACCCTAGCAAAATAAACACAAAAAATCATACCAATTTGATAAGCCTGTGGTGAGGATGTCATAAAATAAATCCATGAAAATATTTCAGCGTAGTACCTGATATACAGTGATTGGCTTGCCTTTTTTTTTTTTGAGACAAGGTCTCACTATGTAGCCCAAGCTGGTCTCAGACTTACGGTGATCTTCTTGCCTAGCTCTCAAGTGCTAGGATTTCAGGCATGAGCCACCATCTTTGGCAATACTGGCCAGTTTTTTAAAACTGACTTGAAAAACAGATATTCCTCATTTCACAACCTACCCATGTAATGACATTTGGACGCACAGCACAGGAACATGAGCAGCAGTGGGCCGTATGGTGGCTTCTTCTATAGTACCATCCTATAATTTTTGCTGACTGTACTGTACAGTATAGTAATGTAGTTTTATATTCTGTTATACTGTATATTACAGTACTGCATGTAAGAGTTAAGCAAAAGAAGCAAAGTCATCAAGTTGGAGTTTCCTTTGACCACTTCTTTGTTCTGAATACCGTAATGTACATACCATATACAGTTCCTCATTTAGCGACCAGTCCAGTTAATGACCTAATTGCAGGACCATGTCTTGGTCGTTAAACAAGAGCTATCTGTAATTAGACTCAAGAACATTGTGAAAGTAGTATAGAGGGGTCCTGGGTGCCCTTCACCCCACCTCCCTCAGTGCACAATGTCACCAGAAAACCTTCCTTGGTACAGTGTGTTCGTGAGGTTCTGTCACAGCACAGGTGTAGACTCGTACATCACCATGCTGTGGAAAAACAGCTGCCCAACAGCCCACAGAAATCCCCTCACTCCTCCCGCTTCTGTGTGGCCAGTCTCTAAAGTATAACTGGGATCACAAAGCATTTGGCCTTTCCAGACCGTTGTCCCCTCAGTGCAGCCCTGGAGGCCCCTGGAGGTGCTAGTGGGCCGATGTCCCTTTCCACTTGGCATGACCCTCACTGCGTCCTTCTCATAGTGACAGGCTGTGACATTTTTTATATACTGTCATTTTGGCTCAGGTCAGTGTTTTATTTTTTGTTTTTTGTTTGTTTGTTTGTTTTTTGAGACAGGGTCTTGCTATGCAGTTCAGGCTGGCCTTGAGCTCACCTTGTAGCCCAGGCTGGTCTCAAACTTGCAATGATCCTCCTGCCTCAGCCTCCCAAGTGCTGGGATGACAGGCGTGCACCACTGTGACTGGCTTGGTCAGTGTATTTTTTTAAGACTTTCTCTTGAAACTCCCTGAGATGTGATCAGATTATTTGGAGCTGTGTAGTTTAGTGTCCAGTGTTTGAAGGTTTGCCTGTGATTTTTTTGTTGTGGTTTTCAGTGTGAGTGTATCATGGCCATACAACACTCTGTTTTGTTCTTCTGCACGTATCGAGGCTCCCTCCTGGTTCTGATGTAGCCCAGCTGCTTACAAGTACTGGGTCCCTGTTGGTAGCCACAGTGTTGGACAGTGCTATGAGCCCTCCTCTGACCTTGCTGGTGTTTTCCCATGTTTTTGTTTTTTGGGTTTTTTTTTTTTTCTTGTCTTTTTAAGACAGGGTTTTACTATGCAGGTCAGGCTGGCCTTGAACTCCCTTGTAGCCCCACTGGCCTCAAACTCACAGTGATCCTCCTGCCACAACCTCCCGAGTGCTGGGATAACAGGCGTGCGCCACCACGTCCAGCCACCCTATGTTTTGTCACCTATGGAGAGAGGGTATCAAGGTTCTGCTACCATCATGAGTTTGTCCATTTCCCTCAGAGGATATGAGATTCTGCCCCATGGGCTGCTGGCTTCTAAGAGGTTTGGAAGGGCTCTTTTTCCTAGGTGGATGGATTTTTTTTTTTAAACTGGTGCTGGGGATTGTACTCAGGGCCTTCATATTGAGCTACATCTTCAGCCATTTTTATTTTGAGGAAGGATCTTGCTAAATTGCTAAGGTGCCCAGGCTGAGCTCAAGCTTGTGATCCTCCTACCTTAGGCTTTCAGAGTGCTGGGATTACAGGTATAGCCCACCATGCCTTGCTGTGGATGGATTTTAAAAAAAAAAACATTATATAATGTCCCTCCCTCTGGTACCTTTCTATTCTCCAAGGTCTACTTCATCTGATAGTAACTTACCCATTCACACTTTATTTTAATTAATGTTTACATGGTATATCTTGTTCCATTCTGTTCCTTTCAACATACCCTTTCATCATGTTTGAAACAAGTTTCTTATAGATAGCATATATCTACTTTGCCAATCTTTTAATTGGTTTGTTTAGATCATTTATAAACAACATACTTGTTGATATGTTAGGCTATGTCTCCCATTTTCTGTTCTTCCTGTATTACATTTCTCCTTTATTTTTCTGCCTCCTGTGACTTACTTGAGCATTGTTTAGAATTTCATTTTTGTTTAGTCAAAGTGTTTTTCAGTGTGTCTCTTTGTACAAGGGATGACAAAAAGATGGAGAATGTTACGATAAGACATGAAAGAGGATTTCTACAGCTGCTTCAGAAAGCGCAAGCATGATGGGATAAGTGTGGTTGAAGTGAGGGGAGAGTATTTTGAGATATATTAATGGCAATATGTCCTTTACAGTAATTTTAAAAATCTAAATATTCACCCTGTTTTTCCATCATACCTCATACATTGTGTGGTTACACACATGGGCATGTGCGAGTGGTGCTTTCCTTCTGCAGTCATTACACACACAGAAAAGTGACGTGGATCTAATGAGAACAAAACTCCGGCGCATGGAAGAGGAAAATACCAGAAAGGACCGGCAGATAGAACAGCTCTTGGACCCAGGACGAGTAAGCACCTGACCCCAAGTGGGCTTCGGCCTGTGGGCTCCTGTGGTGGCGGGGCGCAGGCTGAAGCACATGGCCCTCACATCTTGATCTGCTCCCACAGGGCCCAGACTTCGTTCGCACTCTGGCGGAGAAAAGGCCCGACACCGGTTGGGTGAGTAGTCTCCAGCTCCAGAAAGCCCTCCTTTGACTGCAGTTAGAGGCAGCCACATGCTGAAGAGATGCCATCTTCTCAGAACACTTGCATGGGAGGACAGGAAAGAAATGGGCATAGAACTTTCTAGAAGCATCCTCCACAAAGCTCTAGGGATCTCAGAAAAATGCTTCAGGCTTGGTCAAGGCTCATGGGATGGGGCCGGTAGGCTTACACCAGGCAGGCCAGAAAATAAACTGTAGAGAAAACAGTCACAATGGTCACCTTCCCCATCACATCCCAAAACATACCTGTGCTTTACATGGGTTTCTGAGCCAAAACACAGAAACCAAGAAGCAGTAGAACAAAGCACTTAAAATAGATGTAAACACCTTTCATGTTGCATAATGATAATATTAAACAAATTGAAACGGAATAAGGGGATGTGGAGACGTTCTTTGGTTAATGTTCCTGCAGCAAACTAACATTTGGAGAAAATGCATCACAGAGCTAAAATTAGAATGGATACAATTTTGAGATCATTGAATACAAAAAAAAATGATGTGATTAATGGATTTGGTAACATAAAATTGAAATTTGTGTAAAAACCCAGAAGACTACATAAAAGCAGACAATATAATGAGTGGACGGGAGGATATTATTGACCAATACATTGTTTTCTACCCCAGAATATGCAAAAAGCTCTATATAAATCTGTAAGAAACAAATTATGCTCTGAAATATAACAATATATATGTCATATAGAAATATCATCTACTTAACATAAATGATTAAAGCCCAGTTCTGTGGGTAGGATAGCACAGATCAATACTTAATTCACAAGTCTGTAATCCCAGCACTGGGAGGCTGAGGCAGGAGGATCGTTGTGAGCTTAAAGCCAGCCTGAACTGCATAGCGAGACTCTGTCTCAAAAAACAAAAACAAAATAAAAATACTTAATTCACAAATGTTTGTGAATGAATTAATGTGTTTCACAAGAAAAAAAAAACCAGATGACAGCAAATTGTTACATAATTATTCATTCTACACACATACATGATTTCATTTGATTTCTTGTAATAGAAGGACTCCAGTCCCCATTTTTTAAAATCATGAAACTGAGGCAAGCAGTTTTCCCGACGTGGGACCCCAGGTGCTCAGACCTGGAAGGCAGGAATGGTATCTCTTGGCCCTGTCATCCTACTAGAACCTCATCCTTGAGGGAAGAAATGATTTTAAATTACTCCGAATAAAGCCGCACACCATAAAGAAACACATGATCAAAGCATCCGCCTAGTGACCTGTCGTCATGCCTGCCCCTGTCTGGCAGTTTCCTGTTAGGACTGTCTCTCAGGAATGTAATCCAGTGTGATTTGCACAAGGATGTTTCTCTCTGCCCAAGTTGGAGGGAAATGTGTTCACATCTAGTTAAAATCTAGCTGGATGCAGTGGCCTATGCACCCTGGGAGGCAAGAGGATCAGAAGTTTGCATCCAGCCTAAGCAATGTAGTAACTGAGTCCCTCAAAATAAAAAATAGGAAAGGTCTGAGGATGTAGCTCAGTACTGCCCCCAAAAATTATATATTCAAAAGAAAAGGATATTCTTTAAGGAACGTAGGGCATGTGTGATCTCCCAAAAGGATACGTTAGCAGAGAGGGAAGAAAGGAGGCTGGAAGTGGGGGGCGGCCCCTCCTTCCCAGGGAGGTGGGGCACTGGAGCCCCTTCAGGCCTCTGCTCTGTCAGTCCTAACTCCAAGTGCAGACTGACTGAGTTGCCCTGAGGTGGGAGACAGTGAAGGTCAGTGGTTTTTATTTCTAGGATTGTGATGGGTTCCATTATCTAAAACAAGTGATGCTAGGTCCTGCCTGTCCTCCTGAGTACAAACCTGCCTGCCCCAGTGGGCGTCCTGCCCCCCTTGCCCCTCACCCGGCCTCATGGAGTGAGCAAGTCCCAGCCCTTTAATCATCCCCAGGCCTGTGGCCTGGAAGAGAGGGCAGCAAACGGTTGAGAAGGGAAGGACGGAGGCTGCGGAGGTGCCCACAGGGAAGCAGCACTGAGGGCTGTGGGGCTGGGCGGAGGTGGCTGAGGTGGTGGCCTTCTGTGGTAGGTCATCAATGGGCTGAGACAGAGGATCTTCCGGCTGGAGCAGCAGTGCAAGGAGAAGGACAGTGCTATCAAGTACGGAGCTGCTGCCTGGAGGTCTCAGTGGGAGGGTTTAGGGCCCAGGCCAGCTGGGAGGGGCCGCTCCTCCCAGTTAACACTCCCTTTCTGCTCTGGTGCTTGTCGGGCCTCTGCTTCTCCCAGCCAACCTCTGTCCATAATGTCCCTGTTCCCACCCATAGCGAAGGGAAGTATTACCCAGCTGTCTGTCTGTCTCTCTCCTGTTTTTCTTTTTAATCTGCATTTCCTTTAAACATCATCAGGGAAAAGTATTTCCCTTCACCTTTTTCTTGTTATACTTAAAGAATCTTTTTTTTCTTAGTATTTTGCAGGCCACTTTCTATTTCCAATGTGAATTTTCTAGGGCTTGGCGCAAGCAAGCCCTACGTACCCAGACGTTGCTCTGGGCTGCCTCTCGTGTGGTTTTGGTGATGTTCCCCATACTTTACCTGACTGTCTCTGTGCCTGTCTTGTTAGTGCAAAGGGATAGTCTTGCTCAGCTGTACTTAAGTTTATTTAAGGAAAACTTGTCTGGGCCTCATATCTCTTACGCAATAGTTCCCCTTCCCATTTGTTTCTTGCTGAAATTTAGCAACCTAAAATATTTGTGGTTATTTGCTAATTCCTGGAGTGTTTCAGAATGCTGAGCTTCTTTCCTCTCAGTGCCTTTTGCCTGAAGCCTGTGATAGACAGAGAACAAGGTGACACAGTGACAGGCTGAAGGGAGACAGTGATTCTCCCCATCTGCTCCCCAAAGATGACGTATTAGCTCTGAAGCTCTAAGGTTGGGGCTGCACCATTACTCCAACTGTTTAAAAACAGGGTCTTTGGAGAAGAATGTCTTATGGAGCCTTGGGAAATGGCTGGTCTCACCCGGGAAGGACCCTTGCTGGTGTGAGGAATCCCCCCATCAGTTTGGAAACGAGCCATTTATTCAAGGCCAAAGCCAACAGGGCTGGCTCAGGCCAGTCTTCTCTCACCGGGTCCCTTTCCAAAGCCGGCCCAGCTTGGCTGTTTTGTGAATTGTGCTTTCCGTGGCTCTCCCCTGGGCGTGCTGACATTGCCCTGCTGACTCTGAACCTGCATCCCCAGCAAACTGCAGATGGACATGAAGACCACCAACCTGGAGGAGATGAGGATTGCCATGGAGACCTACTACGAGGAGGTGTGTGTGGAGGAACAGGTGGTTGGGGGCAGAAGAGGCGACCCTGCTGCTGCCCAGGGTTGAGCTGAGGCCGGGGCTGGCCCACACCAGTGCTCCTGCTCAGCTTGACTGAGAAGGAGTTGCTGCAGATTCTCCTGACTCCACCATGGGACAGGGATCAGGACTGCCCGCAGCGCTCAGGGCAGGACCACTCACATGCTCGTTTGTATCTTTAATGCTTTCTAATTTGGTGCTTGCAGATCCATCGTCTCCAGACTCTCTTGGCAAGTTCCGAAACCACAGGAAAGAAGTATGCTACCATTGGTACCACGTTGTCCTTGTGTTACTGAGCGACTCTGAAATCAGGGTACCCTTGTCCCACTTGGGAAGGGCATCTCCTGCCCTCATGTGGCCACAGAGCCAGCACCACACCTGTGTGCTGATGAGTGGTCTTGTTTGCACGCTGGTGCTCACCCCATAACTGCCACACACTCAGTGCTACATGCATTAGTGATCCCTGCTACACAGCCCCCTCCAGCTCAGGACTGGAAATGCTGGCTTTCAACGCAGATCTACCTTACGAGAAAGATATGTGCTACAAATCCATTTTGCTGCTTAAACTTTTCCCAAACCAGTTTGTTAGAGGCATCGAGGTTCTCCTTATCACATAGATCCCCCATCCTTTTCCAACGGGCTTTCATTAAATTATGAGAGGATGGTCCCCTACCATAGACATGGCCACACCTCTGGTCTCTGCAGCAGGCCGCTGGCACTTGGGGGCCACACTGCCTTGCACGTGCTTCCTTTTTCTCTTTACCTCTCATGGCTTCAAACAGGTTGGAAAGGGCCGGGGAGTAAATATGGTTGGACCTCATGTTTGGTCGAATGGAGAGTTTAAATGATACCTGCAAAAGCAGGGATGCCAGGTCCCAGGGTCTTCTGTCTGAGCAACTCAAGGGGCAGAGTTGGTGTTTCCTGAGGGTGGGGAGCAGGGTTGGGGCAACCTGGGTTGTGGGGGGCCCAGGTAGGGGGCAGAGGCCTGGGCTGCAGACCTGGACATGCTGGTCATTTGTGGACACTGGGTCAGTAATACTGGACCACTACTTCTGGGGGTATAGGCTTAGGCCGCTCTAAGCCCCTGACCATGTTTTCACCACAGTCAGACATGTGGTCCTACATGCGTTTCTGTTTAAAGATGTTGAAGGTAGATGGTTGATTCATTAACACTGAACTCATGGCCGGCAGCTCTCAATCTCATGTGTGAGCTAATCTCAGCAGACACACACATTCTCCAAGGGCCGCCTCACAGCATGGGACACTACACAGTGCTTCGGCCCCACACTGTGGGCTGCTGTAAACTGTGACGTCACCCACACAAAGCACAAACGTTGGAAATAGGGTCTTTTTGCACGAAGTAGACTACAAAAAGGACGCATGTTTAAAGTCTGAGAGCCGAAGCCAGAAGACTCTATGGCACTGAGTAGCCTCAGCTGGGAGGATACATCAGATTTCCAACCCTCTGTTCACACATGTGGTTCCTTTGACACCCTTGAGTAATGATTTGAGTTTACAGATAAATCTTAAGGAGTAGGCAAATTGGCAAATACATACTGTTCTCCAGATAATGGACTGCCTATATTTTAGACTTCATGGGCTAAGAGGCAAAATCAAATCTATTACACCAATATTTATATTACAAAAGAAAAATAAGTTGGCATAAAATTTTAGTGGTGGGATCTAAAATACGATACTACTAACGCAGTACTACATTTTGTTACACAGTTTTCTAATAATAAGAATAGAATCCTATTATAGGTTAACTTTTGCTAACTTGGGGTTCAAAGTTAGTGTTTCCCTTCTTGATGGCAAAAACTATTATATCTGCAAAATTCTGCCCTCACAGCCAGATTCGCCTTCACCTTGGTTGAGATGTTGAGTGAGCCAGTGTAGGAATCTCTAGCTGAGCTCTTTTGGTTGTTCCCAGGCCTCTGGCAGAGAAGAAAGTGGGCGTGAAGAGGCAGAAGAAGATGAGCAGTGCCCTCCTGAACCTGTCCCGGAGCGTTCAGGAGCTGACTGAAGAGAACCAGAGCTTGAAGGAGGACCTGGACCGTGTGCTCAGCAACTCCCCAACCATCACCAGAGTGAAGGGTATCTTCCACAGAAAAACTACGCAGGGAAGGCACAGGATGGCTGCCCCAGGGGAGTCCTGGGCAGGCCCTATAAGCCAGTGCAGTGGGTGTATCAGCTGTGTCAGCTGCGCTTCCTCCCTGCACTTGCAAAGCCTTGAGTTCCTGTGCTTCACAGCCAACTGTCCCGCTAGGCAACATTCCACTAGTAGTGACTCCAGAGTGTAGCTGGCACTGCTGCCTGTAGATTGGCTCTAGGCCCTGAAACTGTATAGCAAGGGGTGAAAATTCTGATATGCCTGGGAGGTACTGCTGTAGGGTGGGAAGAGACAGTTAGCAAGTCCCCCAGGGAAAGGTGGGTAAGGGCAGATGGCAGTGGGGTTCTGCCACGGACAGGGCTGGGGGAGGCCTCCTCAAGTCATTGGCAGCTGGCCATGACCTGCAAGAGGCGATGGCCAGCCTGCTGGCACCTGGGGCCATTGGGGCACCAGCAAGTGTAGAAGCCCAGAGCAGAGGCCAGTGTGGCTCCTCAGGTCAGCCCTGGGAGCGGTACTGGTTGGGGGACAGCTGAGCAGGGCCCAGGCTCCATTGGGAACCCCATGGGCAGCAAGGGAGCACTATTGTGATGAGGGTGAGGATGGGAGAGGAGGTTAGGTTCTGATGCAACTAGAAGGCAGAATCTATGGGAAAACAGAGATGGTGTGTAGCCTGCAAAAGCACGGGCCTCAGGTGCCAGCATCTTCTGTCTGAGCAACTCAGAGGACAGAGTTGGCATTTCCTGAGGGTGAGGAGGAGGGACAGGGTGGCCTGGACAAGTGGAGGGGTAGGCAGGAAGGGGCCTGGGCTGCAGAGCTGAGGACATGAGCACAGTGAGGCTGTGGGGTGCTGTGTGACCGGGTAGAAGAGGGAGAGTGCAAACCAGGGGTATCTAGAAGGTTGAAAGGTAAGGGCGAGCCCATTAAGCAGAGTGGGCAGTGGCCAGTGAGGGGATGTGAGAGTCAGGCAGAGGCTGGGACCAAAACACATAAACAGACTGTGGGCTTAGCCAGTTGAAAAAGTCACCTGTGATATTGATAGCAGTAGAATAATGTTCTCTTGGGGTTAAAACCTGATTGGAGTAGAATCAGGAAAGAGTGTTACCCTGAGACATTAGCATCAGTACCTTCACAGCCAAAGAGAATAGAAAAATCACCCAGTGCTGCAGAAACCTCTTGGGTGTCAAGTGTCTGCCCAGCATGGCCTCATGGCTTCGCTGACAGCCTGGGCGAGGGAATGCCATCAGGTCGGTCCTGAGAAGGGTGGTCTGGGCCACAGGGTGCCCTCCAGATGGGCACTCTGCAGACTTGTTGCTTCCCTTAGGTTACGTGGACTGGAGCAAGCCTCGGCTACTGAGACGCATTGCAGAGCTAGAAAAGGTGAGTGGATGTCTGCATCACCTGTCACTCAGGACTTACCTGTCTGATCTGGTTGGGGACACACTCAAAGTGACATGAGCACACTGAACAGATGGACATCTGTCCAGAAGATGACACAAAGTGCACCCCTAGAAGAGTAAGCTCCTTCCAGGTCTGGACAAGACCCAGGGGGTGTGCTGTTCTTGACTCCTACTTTATGGACAGCCAGGTCTTAGTCACACAGTACACTCGTGGGGCTTCTGCGTGTGTCTGTAGGTGGCTGTGCATGACCCTGAGTGTTCCACCGCCCAGACTCCGCACTAGACCCCTGCCCACTCATGTAATGTGGAGTTCACAGGAAGCTGTCCTCCCACGCTCTGCTGACCTGAGCATTTGGGGAGTTAGCGTTTCCTTTCACCCCTGGGTGGAACGGGACCTCTGGTCTTGCTGGAACTGGTCCTACTGGAACTGGTCCTTCCTGTTGGAACTAGACTGGCTCTCTTAGCAAAGCAGAGCAAGCATTGAGGGAAGGTATTTTAAATAAGTTCACTTATTTACAAAGTAGAAAACAAAAGAGGCTTCTGTACACAGTGGATATTTAACAAGCAAAGCTTGCTGGGTGCTACAGGGAGCCAGAGCAAGACGTCCCCTGAGAGAGCTGCTGCAGCCCGTCATTTTGCTGGCAGAAAGGGAACAGTTTAAGGTAGAAAGTGTGAAGGTTGGAAATTTCAGAAGCTCTGGGGAACTGAGGGCAAATAAGCACACAGATCCACAGTGCGCACATCCACCTGGCCCTGCACCTTTCTGCTGTGTTGGTGGCTCCTCTGCCCTGCCCTGTCCCCTTGGCCTGGGTCTCACTCTCCCACTTCCAATTCCACACTTCTGGGACTTGTGCCTGTGCAGTGGACTGTGCCAGGCAACTTGGGCCATATGGCAAAGCTGTTCCCAAGGCTGGAGACTAGTTTTCCATGGTCTCTGTTCTGGGTTTCACAAGTGGAATGTGGAAACAAGAATAATATCTAACAAATGCCTGTGTTGCCTCCAGAAACTAAATTCGATGGAGAGCTCAAAACCGCCTGCCTCAGAGCTGGTCAAGTCGAATCCCAATGGCACGGCACCCAAGCAGCTGGGATGGGACGGGCAGGAGGAGCAGGAGCACCTTCGGGGGACGGTGAAGAGCCTGAGGGGAGAGCGGAATGAGCTACAGGCCCAGCTGCTAGAAAAAGAGTAGGTGCCTAGGTGCTGCTGTGTCCAAGGCTGAACTTCTGTTCTGGATGTGAGGAAGTGCTCTATGCATAGCAATTATTGCATAAATGCTGTATAGGACTCTGTGAGATGTGATTGAAAAATAGTGTGTGTTTAAAAAACATTTTTTAAATATAATATCATAAAAGACACATTGCCGTGAATCCACCTCTCCCTGTCTTTAAATACATCTCTCCCATCATTCTTGCAACGATTCTGGGAGTCCGCTTTTTGTATCTTTAGTCGTGGCTGCCTTGGTGTCTGGAATTGATTCCAGATGTGCACCTTTTCATCATTTTGACTTTGGCAAAGTCACACAGTACCAGGTCTGGTGAATAAGGTAGAGGAGGTAGGCTGGGGATATAGCTCAGTGGTACAAGCGCCTGTCTGGCAAGCACAAGGTCCTAAGTTCAATTCTTGGTACAAAAAAAAAAAAAAAATAAGGTAAAGGAGGGTGCACTGTCATTTTTATGAGACTGCCTTTCCTTTGGATGGCACTCGGCAGCAGTTTGACCACATTTTTGATCCCACCTATTAAAGACGCTCATGAAAGAAGCAACTGCTTCAGAAAGAACAATGGAATAAATGTGTTCAAAGCAAGGAGGAGGACTTTGAGGGGGATTCATAGCAGTGTGTCTTTTCCTGTAACAAATAATTTTAGAATTTAAGCATTCACTATATTTTTTATTGCTTTCCATACACTTGTTAGATTTACGTTGTGGAATAAAAGCTGCAGTAGTAGTGAAAAGAAGACAGCAAGTGGCCATATTCCATCATTAAAAGAGAGGGGTAGGTGGGAGAGCACCACGAAAATCTCTACACAGAGTTCCAGAGGAATTTCCAGATTGTTTCCTAAGGGGGAGGAGTTCCTGCCTTGAATTTGTCTAAAATCAGTTAGGTCTTAGGCAGAGTGGTCCTGACATTCAGTAATGTATTTATGGCATATGATCTATACATTACATGAGACATAAACGATGTGAAATGCTTAGCATGACCTGGAGCTGGAGGCAGAGCCTCACCGCGTGATCTGTAGTTTCGTGATCTGTTACCAACTCAGCACAGGATCTGACTCCTGCTTGCATGTGGCTTCTCCTGTCACAGCTCTGTCGTAAGCTAACCCACCCATCTTCTGGGACGGTGTTTAATCTCAGGTCTGCAAGACCATGGTGACTTTGCCACTCAGAGGGGTCTGCACAGGCAGGAGCACCAGCCCACCCAGGAGCTGATGGGATGGGGGACTGCAGGTGCTGGCAGAGCTCCTGACTGAATTGCCTCCTGCGTCCCATGTCCCTAGCCGATGTGCATGCACATGGGTGTCTGAGGGCTCCTGGCTGCCTCCTAGCCCACGGCATTCTCTGGGGCCTGTGTGCCCAGCAGAAGCAAGTCCCTTCACTCTATTGTCCCCAACCTGCAGTGACAGTTCCCAGTGTAGTCATGTGAACTGATAGGTTCTTTGTGAAACTATTTCATGGAGTTTTTAAAATCAAGATAGTCATTTTGAAACATAAACAACTCCTGGGATTATCTATTAAGCTATCACATGACCTAATAGCTACAACATATGGAGTGCTTGCTGTGTGGTAGGCGCTCTTCTACTCATTTGGAGAAATATCTAGTTTCCTGTGGACATTAGTAGGGCCTGGAAAAGTTGGGCCACTTAGACTGTAGGCAGCAGCTCTGCATTTGTGGGCCACTATGCCATCGTGACACATGAGGACTCAGCAGGAGCTGCCTGGGCAGCCCTCCTATGCTCAGGATCAGCACTGGCAGCACCCCAGCCTGTGCTGCAGTAGTGATGTATCACTGACACTGTCATGGTGTCACTGCTGTTCACATCTTTCCCCACAACTATGAGGCCACAGGGTGAGACCTTGCTGCTTTTATACCCTAGCCCTGACAGGCCTTCATACACAGTGGTGTTTGTGTGCTGTCAGGACCTGGGGCTGCTTGAGCAACTTGCTAATCCCCTGTCCACTGTCCTGAGGAAAGAAGTCAACGGCTGTTGTGTTCTGAAGTGTCTTCCTGCCCTGACAGTCTCTGGTTCTAATGGTGCGGAAATGTCTGATTCTGTTCATTCAGCAAGGAAGTGAGGCAGCTGCTACAGGCCAAGAGCGAGCTGGAGAAGGAGCTGGAGAGTGCAAGGGAAGGTCAGAAGCATCAGCTGGAACGAGAGCAGGCCTTGAAGTAAGTATCAAACAGCAGAGAAGCCACACAACACAAACCCTCCCTGCCTCCAGGCCACCTTCCCCACAGGTCCCAGCATAGCTTCAAGAGAGGGTTTGGTAAAGACCACGGCTCTTCCTGAGATCTTTCAGTGTGTTCTTCTGCCTCTGGGATATAAACCCAAGACCTGCTAGAAGGCTCTTTGGTATAAGCCAGTGTTTGCCTCCGTGGCAAACCATGGTGAACACCTCCACTGCATCTGCCCAGGGATCCCACTCCACTGTGCCCTCCCCTCGGCAGCGTCTGAGCACCATGACTTCACACTCCACTCCTTTGTGACAGCAACGGTCACCAGAGCCAGGAAGGGCAGCACTCCCTGTGTCCCTCCCTAGAGAATGGATGAGCAGCCTGGGGTCACCCACACAAAAAACAAGGAAGCCAACGCTGATGCACTGTGCTCGGGGAAAGAGGCCAGGCAGGCCTCAGAGCCTGAGCCATGTGCAGGACATGTGCAGAGCAGAGAGATCCAAGGGCTGGCGGTGAGGAAGAGGGGCGCTAGGGGTGTTCAGGGATTCCCATCATTGTGAATATGCTAAAGATGCCTAATTATACATTTTTAAATAGTAGTTTTGTTTTTGTCTTTTTGTGGTATTAAGGATCAAACCCAGGGCCTTGTGCATGTTAGAGAAATGCTTTATCCCTGAACCACACCCCCAGTTTAAGATAATGATTTTATGTTGTGAATTTTACATAAAATCTGAGCAGACATATTTAGCACTCAAAACAATCAGTAAGATACAGATGACTGGAATGAAGAGAAAACATTTTATTTTCATTTCTGGAGATGACTAAATTGTGTCAGAGGCTAGAATTAAAGTAAATCAGAAATGTTTGGGAACAAATGGTTTTTACATTGGAATCCTTGGTAAGGCCACATATTGCAATTCCCTCCATTCCCCATGGAGGGCTGGTTCCATTGGGGGCGTGTACCTAGCAGGCCAAGGGCCTGGGTTCCATCCTAGCGGCAGAAAACCCCCACCTGATATCACCATCATTTGTGCATTGGCTTTTTTGTTTGGCTTTTCACAGTGCTAGGAATCAAACCCAAGACCTTGCTCATGCTATATACAGGGACTATTTTTTCGGGCTCTGACATGTCCAGCACAGTGTTGCTCTGCGATCCTCAGCACCCCCTCTCTGGGGCACATTACAGAGCACCGTCCTGCAGCAGGTTACTGGTACCTCTACCAGGGAGGTGGCCCCCTCTGCAGCCTATCCAGCGTCTGTCTGTACGGGGTTGTCAACCAGGTGTGATCTGACATCTGTATGAATGAAAGCAAGTAACTTAGCTACTTAAGTCTTATGGCCACTGTTTGCTCCAAGAGGGCTGTCACTTGAGCGTGCTGTAAGTGAAACCAGTAAGGCCTGCATGGTGGCCAGTAAGGCCACCATGCAGTGGCCATTCCTCACCTGGTGACAAGCAAGGTGTCATCTTTCCCTTTCCCATTTTAGAGAAGAAATCCAAACACTTATCAGCAAGTGCCAAGAGCTAGAAGAATCCAAGAAAGAAGAGAAACGTGCAGGCCGTCGTCCCCTAGAGATGATACATGAGGTATGTGTGGCCGTGCTGCCTCCTCTCCTGTCTGTTATGGTGCCCTTCCTGACCCGAAGGTGACAGCCTAATCTCCTGTCATCGTCGTGGTTCATGTCTGTGACTCAGGTGGGATATGTGGAAGTCTGGAGCTATCGACTGGCTTACTAGGTGGTGTCAGGACATCTTCCCTACACTCTCTGCCTTGGAGGTCGGGGGACCAGTGGAAAAGGAGTGGAAACCCACAGAGGCACCACACCCTTGCTGGGTGGATGGGTGCTCCTGGGTGGAGCAAGGTGGTCTCCTCCAGGCTTGTCCACAAGCTATAGACTGTGTGGTATAGAGGGACTGTTTGGTTAGTACCTGGCAGCTGCCCCTCCTCTCCTCTGTGTAGGTGGAGGCCACAGGAGGCAGCTGCCACTGAGATGTGAGGCCTGTGGTTGTGAGGGTCACTTAGCCGTTCTCTGTCCCAGGAGTCCCTGATGAACCAGTGTTGCCTGCACTTGGACTTCTGTTCAGTGTCTCCTCGCTAACCTCTCTTCTAACGAATGGACTCTTCAGATGGCAGGTGTGATCTGACATCTGTATGAATGAAAGCAAGTAACTTAGCTACTTAAGTCTTATGGCCACTGTTTGCTCCAAGAGGGCTGTCACTTGAGCGTGCTGTAAGTGAAACCAGTAAGGCCTGCACCCATGACTTGGTGACTGGCCCTTTTAGCGGCTCTTGTGGCTCCTTCCTCAGGGCCTCTTCCTGCCACCCATGGTCTGAGCAAACCTGGACTAAGCCCAGCATGTGATGTGTTGCTTCAGAAGGACCTGGCATTCAGCAGCAGGGGAGGACAAATGAGGTTACCCTTGGCCTCCAGAAAATAGGCCCATGGGCTGTGGGGCGAAGTTCCCTGCCAGAGCTGTTCTTAACAGGGTTTTGTTTTAAATCTGGACTGCCTTCTTCTTCAAAGGCTGGCTTAATTAGCTAGATCCTAATTTCAAGATCTCTTCGTTTGCACAAGAGAAGAAGGAAAACCAGAGGTTAGGGAATCTGGAAAAGCTGGTCTCACAGTTTGAGTTTCAAATTGAAACAGACCGTAGCACTGTGGACTTGGGGAAGCCCGTGGTCTTTGTGTGTGCACCAGTGACACCCGTGTGCCTGGCTGGCAGGTGTGAGCGCCTCCCTCTCAGTCCCTTCTGAAAGGTGCCCTTGCTGCTCAGGGACTCATAGCTTCTGTACCGTCCCCAAGGGACTCCTATCTTCTGCACTTTCTGTAATGGTTTCTCCAGCATTTTGGAGAATGCTTTGAGTCAGAGGTCTCTGGCCCCTGGGCCTTTAGGAACTGGGCTGTATAGTGGGTGATGGGTGGCAGACTGACTGCAGAGCTAGTGAAGCTTCATTTCTATTTAAAACCTGAGCTCCGCCTTCCATCAAATCAGGGGCAGTATTAGATTCTCAGAGGAGCAACAACCCTATTGTTAACTGCAAGGCATCTAGGTCCTGTGCTCCTTATGAGGAAAGTGTGCAGTAATAAGAGAAATAAAGTGCACAGTGAGTGTAATGTGCTTGAATCATCCCCAAACCACCCTCCAAACTCTACGCCTTCCATGGAAAAATTGTCTTCCATGAAACCAATCCCTGCTGCCAAAATGGTTGGGGACCCCTTCTGTAAGTGATGCAGAGTCACCGTCCCTGCTCCAAGGAATTCGCCACTGTCTCTGTGACATCACTTTTCACCCTGCTCACCTGAGTGCACACATTGCTGCCCCAAGGACATAGCCAAGAGGACATCTCCTGGGCCATCGATCTCGCCCACCACTGTGCCTGTGGCATTGTGGGTGACAGGCAGGCTTAAGTGTCCCCCTGGATCCACATCATTTTCAGGGCATTAGTGAAAGATTTTTTTTTCCAAGTGGGCTGCTCACGGAGACTGGGACGTCCACAGGGCTTACTGACTTGTTGCCTGGCTGCTTCTGGAAATCCTGACCCTTATCTGGTGCTCAGCAATAAAGACACCTAGGAGTTTGTTTATTTTTAAAACTTTCCACTCAAAGTTATATCCTTAGAGGGGAAAACGTTTCCACACACATCAGAATGGAGAAGAAGGGCTTTGTCTCAGCGTCCGCCTGGCTGGTGAGGACTCCTGCCTGTCTTTGGCCCGTTCAAAGGGGTTTTGCAGACCCACAGAAGGAAAAGGGGAAGCAAATTTGTCCTGTTGTGTTACCATCTTGATGTGAAGACAGAAAAGATTGTTGTAGCACTGGCTTCCTCCCCATCCCCTGGTTGGATGCAGATGAGATGCAGAGATGACCCACGGAGTGGGTTGAGTGTCCCTGCTGATTCATGTGACCACCACGGGAGGGTCAGCTCATGCGTTGCTGGGTCACCTCCGTTCTTTGAGGGTCTTTACTGCAGTGTTGGCTGCTTTCGGTATGAATTTCAGTAATTTGGGGTTTAAATCTGCCAATTCAGGCCACGTCAGGAAGACCCCTAAGAGGTTGCTTTCTCCAGAAACTGTGTCCCTGAGCGATCACTCCTCTTCTCCTACTGAAGCCACAGGAGATTTTGCTCCATATTTTTATTTTGGCTTCTTCTTTATATAAGACCTTGGGATTTTGTGTTCCTGTACATGACAGGAGCACAGGCAGGGGCGGCAGACAGCACCTTGTACTCTGCAGAGTCTGTCACGGGAGTCTTGTCTGAGAAAGCTACAAACTCAGGAGCTATCATGGCGTGTGGCTCAGTGACATGTGGTGGTGACCCTGTCAGTGGAGTAGTGGACAGCTAGGGCTGCGGACAGTGATATGGAGAGGTAGAAATAATTCCCTCACCCACCCCAACATCAATTCCATTTTATTTTTTAAAAAATTAATACTTAGAAATATGTCTGAAGTTGACCGACCTTATGGCACAGTAGGGTATCTGACTCCAGATCAGAAACATATCTGAAAGTACTGCCAAAATACAGCTTTTCCCATATATATTAGGACCATAAGTACTTTTTTAACCTTCTTTCAATATTGTCTGAATTTTTCTCATAACAAGCATCTCCTTCCCATCTCTTAGTTCGATTTTTTTTTTCTTCTTATAAACATTGCCACTTGAGAGAAAAAGAAGAGTGAGGTGAAGTGGGAGTCCTCAGCGTTGTCCTGAGTGGGGGCAGCAGCTCTCCATGGTCACATGGGAATGAGTTGCTGTGGGTTGGAAGTTGTGTGAGGTCCTGTGTGAATTCGTGAAACCCTGTCTAAAGTCAAAAGAAAAAAGATTAAAAGGGCTGAGGGGTGTGGCTTGGTGGTAGAGTGATTGCCTAGCATGCCTTCTGTATCAAAGTTAGATGTTGTTTTAATTGTCTTCCAGCAGTTGTTGGAGTCAGTGCTCCTTTATCTTCTAAGCCGTCAGTTTTACCTTTTTTGGTCACAAAAGCATGGGTCTCATGTGACAGATTCTCATCTCACTTTAGTGGAATGAGGGTCTGAAAATATGTTACCCTTGAGGCACACAATGAGGCTCTTCAGGGATGATAAACTCGAGATGAGGTGGCTTCATGTCAGCATGTGGACACAGGTCACTTAGGGATCACTGGGAAGCTCAGATGACAGCCAGCCGTGCTGAGTGTACCCAGGGTGTGTCTGATCAGACAGGGTAAGGTCCACTTGCAGAGACACGAGTATCACAAGGGGCACATTCGTCCTCACACGCCCTCAGAAACAAGAGCAGGCCTGCCACTGGGGTGGGGAGAGCAAGGCCCAGGACTTCTACTGTGGACAGGACCAGGCGAAGCAGAGTATGTGGCTGAGCAGGCTACAGACTGACTGACCTGCACAGTTCTGCTGAGCGCTGGGTCAGAAACATGGCCATGGGTGATGGAGGGCAGGGCACACTCGCTTGGTGTGTGTGGATTACAGAGTTGCCGGATGGGGCAGAACTGGGCTTCGTATGATGTGTATGGAAGGCTTCTCACAGAGGCGGCCTTCTCACCTCTGAGAAGTAGGCAGCCCTGGGAGGGGCCTCTGTCTGGGGCCAGCAAAGGCCCAGATGTCAGAGCACCCTGGAGTGCAGGAAAAACTCGGTCTCTCACTGATTGACCCATTCTTCCAGTCACAGCTGCCCACCTGCGCCAGGCCTCTCGTGGTGTGGGCTGCTGCTTGTTCCACATCCCCACCGCAGCCTTTCTACAATGACGTGCATCCCTACTGAGCCTGCCAGGGGTTTCACTTTTATTGAAAAGTGTCCTTGTAGATAATAAATTTGGACTCATAAGTTGTAGAAATCAATGGCATTTCAGTGATCACAATATCAATTGCTGCTTTTTTCTACCTTACAAAGCAAGGTAGTGCTAGGCATGGTGGTGCACACCTGTAATCTCAGCATTTGGGAGGCTGAGGCAGGAGGATTGCCATGAGTTTGAAGCCAACATGGGCTACCTAGTGGATTCAAGGATAGCCTGAACTACGTAGTAAAACCTTGTCTCAAAAAAAAAAAAAAAAAAAAGACCAAGCTAATTTAGGCATGGTGCCACATGCCTGTAATTGCAGCTATTCAGGAGACTGAGACCAGAAGATCTAAAGTTCAAGGCCAGCCCAGGCAATTTGTGAGACCTTATCTAAACTAAAAATAAATAAATAAATAAATTTTTTAAAATGGTTGGGGGTGTGGTTTGGTGGTAGAGTAGTGCCTAGCATGCCTGAGGCCCTAGGTTCAATCCCTAATAGTGCATTTTAAAAAAAGCTTAGAAATATTTTGCCTTTAATCCTAGAAATCCCACTTTCATGATATAGTATTAAACTTCCAACAGGCCCAAGAAAAGACCATAGGACCACAGGCAAGTCCCGAGTGTCGTGTTGGGATGAGGGTGTGTGTGTGGCCCTGGAGTGGACACTGCAGGTCAGGAGATTGCTGCCAGTGCCAGGAGCGTCTGACCTGCTTATTGAGGCTTTAGCCAGATGGCACAGTGAACATGCAGGTGCAGACTGTACTACACTGTACTGACACTAGTCTTTCCCCCTCTCACATTTCCTGCAGGCTGGCAAAGCACCATGCATGTCCCCCCCAGGCAGCACAGCCTCACAGCGAGACTCTGATTCTGAGGAGGAGGGCACCTGCTGGCCTCCCTCTGGCACTGATGGGAGGAAAGAGGCGGCAGCCAGGACCCTGCAGGCCCGGTGGAAGGCCCGGGCACACACGGTGAGCTTCCCAAGGAGGCCAGCACCTGCAGTGGTCATGTGTCCATTGAGAAAGCGGTCAGCATCAGTGTGTCCATCACCTACATTGGCCTTCTGTGTGCCGGCTCCAAGCCCAGGCCACTGCTGCAGAGTATGCAGGCCACTGAGGCTGTGTGGCATGATCAGCGCTGATAGGGAAGCAAAGGAGAGAACAAAGGGGCCCCATGAGCCCGGGTAGATCGTAGAGAGGCTGACTGCAGCCCCGAGCACAGGTGTGCAGGAGTACTCAGGTTCCTTGCCACTGACAAGTGCAGGAAGTCTGAGTCACCCATGACCAGCCCTTTTCTGGGGCTCCCGGGAACAACCACTCACAAGAGGGACCCATCTCGTGGGAATGTGAAAGGTCCTCCTGACAGACCAATGTCTGTGACTCTGCACCGGGCCCCTTTGCAGTTGAGTGAGGTTACAGAACAGGGCTCCCTTTCTCAGCTCCTGCGGTGGCTCTCCTGTAGGGATGTGTGCTGCTGAGACTTTAGTTTTCAAAGGGCCACAGAGTCCTTAGATGAGCTGAATGCTTTGAAAAATGTACTAAGTATTTACATGGGCACCATCTTTTTCCCCTAGTTGAAAACAAAAGTGATGGCATTCTCTGCTTGTCTGCATTCTGGAAGAGCTCATCTCCAACAAGTTGCCCTGGTGGGAAGGGTGGGGGGAATCATTGCTTCTGACCCAGGCAGGCATGGTGGCACAGGTCTATAATCCCAGAACTGAGGGAGGCTGAGGCAGGGGGATATCAAGTTCAAGTTCTACCCAAGCAACGGAGCAGTTTAGCAAGACCCTATCTCAAAATAAAAAATAAAAAGGGCTGGGCATGTGGCTCACTGGTAAGTGCCCTTGGGTTTGATACCTAGTACTGCCCCCCCCATCATTGATTTTTCCCAGATTTTATTATGGAAAATTTTCAAAACTTACGGAAAAGTTAAAAGAATTTAATGTATTCAGCAATGTGTTCTACTTTCCATTACCTCAATTCAACATGGTACTTGTGTGTGTGTGTGTGTGTGTGTATATATATATATATATATATATATATATATATATATATATATATGCTTTTTCCCCCAGAAGCATTTGAAAGTAAACCTTAAGCATTACAAAACATCACCACATTCATTGAAGAAAAAGGACATTTCCTTGCTGAGATTGGATTAGAGTCCTCACCAGCAAAGCCTTGAGCTCTCTTAGTGTAGTTCCCACAGCCCCTGCCCTCTTCTTTTTAAAGACATTTTGCTTTTTGAAGCGAGTAGGCTGGCACTTTATAGGATATTCTTTACAAGATGTTTCCTTATGGTGTCATTTAACTTGCTTTTCTGTCCCTTCTATTTCCTGTAAATGAGAAAGTAGGTCTCTAGGTTTGACTCCGCTCAAGTCAAAGCTTTCTAGCATGAACACCTTGAAAGTGAGTCTGTGTGTATCACATGGCCTCTAGACACAAATGAGATCAGTACCCTAACACTCTGGGAGGCTGAAGGGTTGTATGTTCGAGCCCTACCTGAGTAACCTAGAAACTTAGGGAGACCTTGTCCCAATAAAGAAAGAAAGAAAGAAAGAAAGAAAGAAAGGTGCAGGGTTCAATCCTCAGTATCAAAAAACATGAGACCAGTAGTCCCACATGTGTTTCTAAGTGTCATTATGGGTGTAAGGTTGTGGCTGCTCACTCGCCTTCTCAAAGCATCAGTAACCTGCAGAAGTGGTTGTCCCTACCACCCCTCACCTGCCGGATCAGCATCCTAGCATGGCCTGACCTTGTCCTTACTCCAGATGCAGAAGGGCAGAAGGACGGCTTCTTCCCAGTTCCATCCTTCTACATAATAGGTCATTTCCTTTGTGAAACAGTTTTCTTATCAGTGGACATAAGGTCCAGGTCTGCCTTACGACACAGGGCAGTCCTTAGTTACTTCCCTTCAAGTACCAAGCAAACACTGGTCCAGAGTAAGGAATTGTTCTGAAAGTCGCTTCCAGCAGAGCAACTAACTCATATATTCACTCAGTCTCTCTGTCAACTCGGAAGGTTGCTATGGAATCAATATTTTTCAATTAGTCCTTATCCTTATTGTTCAGATGGTCCTGAATCTGGCCAGGGGAGCCCTCTGATCTGCCCCCTGTGTCTCTGTCTTGCTAAGTCCTTATTTTCTAGCACAAGAGAGTGAAGCAGCCCTGTGCCTCCCTCTCGCCAGCCCTAGTTCCTGCTGTTTCTGAGCCGTTGGGTCTATGAAGGAGCGACTTGACTGTCCACACTGTCTCCTGTTCCTGCTGGACAGGGGGCAAATTCAAGGAATGAAAACTGCTGTGAGGAACTCATCCCCCTTGTATTAACTCATTTTTTCTTTATTTCTTTATTTCAGAAAAAAAAGGCCGTCCTGGATGAGGTAAGCAAGGTTAATTTCACCAATTTCAAAATCTCTGTTTTGACTCTGGAGTAAAGAAATTGTTGGCACATTTA
Organism: Chinchilla lanigera; assembly: GCF_000276665.1. Taxonomy (NCBI): domain Eukaryota; kingdom Metazoa; phylum Chordata; class Mammalia; order Rodentia; family Chinchillidae; genus Chinchilla; species Chinchilla lanigera. Next base: position 12,713,624 of record NW_004955460.1, read on the forward strand.
GAGACACATTATTAAGCCCTGACTTTCAAGAAATCAAAGCGAACCCCAACATTCAATTTAAAATGCATAAATAACAGAAACATCAAATAAATATTAGAATAATTTTGCACTTCCAACATTCATTTTATTTATTCTTTCAACACATGAGCACCCATGTCGGTTCTGTGCCAAGCAGTCTTAATTGGTGCAGGTAGAGCTCAGGTGGTGCTGGAGTAGAGCACCCAGGCTGGAGGGCAGGGTCCCTGTGAAGAGGACAACCCCCAGGAGGAGTGGCAGGCTGTGTAGCAGGGGTGAGGGCAGAGAGGGAGGTGAGCAGTGGCAGCTGGGGCATTGTGCGTGGCCGAGGCCGTACCCCTTTGTCAGTGAGGTGCGGAAAAACTAAAATCCACATCTTATTCCAGTCTTGGGGCCCTCTCCACTTTTTAAACACTTCTCTCACCCCCTCCCCCACCCCAGGCTGCAGTGCGTGTCCACTTGGCCACAGGGAGGACCAAAGTCTCTCACACTGGGTACCGACTTCCTCATGCCCAGGAGCCCCTCCCGCTCCGCACGCCAGCCTGCCCACTCTCCAACTCCCAGTGCTCTGCCTCAGTGGCTAAGAGGGGGCCTTACCCTCAGCTTGGGAGGCTCCCTTGCAGGCAGGCCCTGGGCAAGCAAATAAGGACAGCAGGACACGGTCTCAGACTTCATTGCACTGTCTTATAATAAAGCAGCATGGAACAGCATGGCCAGCGGGCTATGGGCTTTGGCAGTGCATATCCATGTCACAGATATGTGAGCTCCCTCTGCCAGCCAGTCCCACGACACCCCCTCAGCGTGGTCGCTACTTCCATTGTGCTTGTCCTCACTTCCAAGTCAGCAGCTACCTGAGCTCCCAATCCCTGGTTCCTGTATCAACCCCTTGCTGGCCACCCTTTGGTCACCCCTCATCCTTCCCCAGCTACAGTGGCCATTTCTGATACCACAGTCTGACCTTCCCTCCTCTTCCCCGTTGCTTCCCCTGGCCCCCAACCCTCACAGCTCCTAGGGTCTCTGACACCCTGGCTGGCCTGGCCCCATACCCTGCTGTGTCCCCCACGTGCCTCATTCCCACCCGACCCAATCCCGTCCTGCCTTCTCGGCCCTGCCCCACTGAATGTGACTTGAAAATTGTGCAACCCTGGACAAAGTGGCCTTCAGCACTGCCTGGGGCCCACTCACCAGTTCACCACCCAACTCAGAGACACAGCTATGCTGGACCTAACTCTCCTCCAGTCTTGGCCCCACCTCCACTGACCAGCTGGCTTCTTACTCCACTGAGGGACAGAGTGGTCAAGTGACCTCCAGCTCGAATAGGGAGTCAGCTCCCTCAAGACGGTCACAGTCAGAAACCGGACAGTAGCAGGCCCTGGTGTGGTATGGCAGAGTTGAGTCTGCTCGGGCAGCCATGTGAAACAGGCACTGCTGGGGGACACAGTGTGACCATTCCTCAGAAAGTTGGACCTAGGGTTGTCCTGCGGCCCTGCTGCTCCTCCCTACTGTGTGCACCCAGGGAGGCTGGGACAGTTGCTCAGAAGCTTGGCCCTGGAGAGTGGTCTGTCCGCCTGGTGGGATGCTACTCAGCTGTAAGGAGGAGGGAACATAGATGAACCTCAGAACATCGTGCCAAGTCAGCGAAGCCGGGCATAAGGCCACATACGTGTGGCCCTCTGATGTGATATGTCTGGGATAAGTAATGAAGGACACAGAGGTGGATCTATGGCTGGCACGAATGGAGACCGTGGGGGACAGTGAATGGTGGTCAGTGGTGCAGGGATTCTGGTTGGGGCGATGGAAAGATCTAGAATGATGTTGGCAACATCTGTACAGCACAGCGCATGGGATCAGGGCCACCAAACTACACTGGAAATTAAAGGGTAAGCTGGATGTGTACTTCGCCATACTTTTTCTTAAAAAACTTTAAAATATACGAGAGAGGGGCTGGGGATTTAGCTCAGCGGCAAAGCGCCTGCCTGGCAAGCACAAGGTCGTGAGTTCGGTTCCCGGTACCAGAGAAAAACCAAAAAAATAAATAAATAAATAAAATATACGAGAGAGAGAGAGAGAGAAAGAGAGAGAGAGAGAGAGAGAGAGAGAGAGAGACCTTCCTCACCATCCTTGTCGAGCAGCCAGGTGTCTGCTGTCCCTGTGCCTGTGGAGAACTCCCACCCCCTGGACCACACCCACTGTGCACAGTCACTCATGGATCGCTCTCCGTCACGTGTGTCCCAGAGCTTCTCCTCTGGACCATGGCCCCTGCAGTTGTGTCTCTGTTCTCGGTCCCCCAGCTTCTCCTCTGCAGTTCCTCACCTCCCTTCCTTGGGCCCACCCACCCCAGCAGTGACACCAGCTGTGTCGTCAGCCACCACATCCAGTGGCCTCTGCAGTCTGCCTCACAAGGAGTGTAGGACTGGGAGGAGAGCCCTGGTCCACCTTGGACACCTGCACTTGGGATTCCTGTCCGTGCTTCTTGTCTCAAGATCTCCACCTTCTCTGGAATGTCTGGCTGCCCCAGGACCCACCCCGGCACTCTACTTCAGTGGCCCCCAAGGGCAGAGGGCATCTTGCCATGGAGGATGAGATATGAGAGCAGTCCAGCCCTGAGCATAGCGCTGGCCTCTGCCGCTCCCCCAACTCCTGTTTCCTCATGCTGATTGTGTAAAATCGCCTCAGACCAAACACATCTAGAGTAGAAGTCTGTTTTTTTTTCAGGGTCTTGCTGGCCTTGAACTCATTATGTAGTCCAAATGGGCCTTGAACTCATGGCAGTCCTCCTGCCTCAGCCTCGCAAGTGCAAGGATCTCAGGTGTGCACCACCACACCCAGGTCCAGAAGTTGTTTTCCACCCCATACCTGCTCCTCAGAAGTGGTGTCTCCCATCAACCCCCTTACCCAGGACATGGTGTTGAAATCTCGCCTCCTCTTCCCCGACATCCTACCACCAGCCCAGCCAAACCTGTGAGCTGCCTTTGAAACATGCCCACAGTTCAGCCTCTTCAGGATCTGAGTTCCCCCTGACCCAGACCCCATCGCTTCCTGCCTAGACCATTACAGTAATCTGCTCACTTCCTCTTTGCCCTTCCCTCCCACCCCTGTGCAGCCAGCAGGAAGACATTTTAAACATTGGATACCACCACTTTGTAATGTCATCCTGTCATCCTGAGAACAAATCCAAAGTTGCTCCTACCCACCTGTGTGCTGGTTCCTGTACTGCCCTCCAGCCCTGGCATCTTTGTGACTCTCCCAGGGTGCTGGCGAGTCTGGTGCCTTCACTGGAATGTCCCCTCAGACCACCCTTCCGAGTGTCCCACGCCCTGGACTTGCTTCATAGCATATACAAATGACACTATTATTATGGGACTGCTGCCTCCCCCATGAAGATGTAGGTTCCCTGCAGGCCGGGACCGTCTCTCTTCCCCACTGCACTCCTAGTTCCTAGAATAGTGATTGGCCTATGGTGTGATTCAGTGTGTGGGTTCCCCACCCCCATACCAGGGATTTAACTCAGAGCCTTCATGATGAGCTACATCCCCAACCCTCTCTTTTTGTTTGTTATTTTGAGACCAGGTCTTGCTAAGTTGCTCAGGCTGAGCTGGAACTAGTGGCTCTCCTGCCTCAGCCTCCCTCAGTGCTGGAATTACAGGTGTGTGCCACCAGTATGCCTGGGCAGTGTTTTCTAATGAATAAGTGAGAGAACAGTTGCTGGGCAGTACAGGGCTGCTAGCTAACCAGACAGCGTATACTGTCCTCACAGCCTGCTTTTTCCTTCCTGATCCCCCTCCCTCAACACATTCTACTTCTCTGAAGTAAAAGTGATACTAAGGCCCCCTTCCTTCTTTCCTCCCTCCTTTCTATATTTCTTTCTTTCTCTCCTTTCCTTCTTTTTCTTTCACTTCTTTCCCTCCTTCCTTTTGAGACAGGGTCTTGCTAAATAGTTCAGACTACCTTGAACTCACTGTGTAATTCAGGGTGGCCTCAAACTCTTGGTCATCCTTCTGCCTCAGCCTCCCCAGAGCTGCGATTATAGGCTTGCGCCACCAGGCCTGACTAAGGCCCCCTTCATAGGGCTGCATCTGAGTGTACATTCAGACAGCCTTCTCTCCCCACCATGAAAGGTGCCGAGCCCCACCACAGATGCTTAAAGCCCAGCAAGCAGATTCTTGGGATGGAAACAAATCAGCTGCCAAACACGATCATGCCGCACTGCTAATATCAGCCCATACTTTACACATAGATGTGTTTTATGTTGGGTCGTTCATTCTGTTTCATCTACTTTCCACCATATGCATCTTCTGAAGTCATGAATGGTATAGCAAGATCTCTAGAGCAATCTAAGGGAATCATTTATCCTATGACCTTAATCATACATGCTTTTCTTAAGAAATGTGTGAGGATACTGCGTAGGGTCTGCAACTGATGCTCTGCAACCGGATGGAAGGGGCTTTCTCTGCCCACACAGTTTCCCCCGGACTCTCCCTCAGTCCGCCCAGCATCTTCCAGGGAAGTTAACAGTCATCTTCCTCTCCTTCCTTTCCTGCCAGGTGGCCGTCGTGCTCCAGGCAGCTTTCAGGGGACATCTAACGCGAGCCAAGCTGCTATCAAGCAAAGCACATGGTTCAGAACCGCCCAGCCAGCCAGGCTGTGCAGACCAGGTACCCACTTGGGGCTGCACACAGGCCTCGTCTGTGCTCCGTGGCTGCTTCTCTTAGCTTCGCCCAGCAGGAAAAGCTCAGGGCCCTCAGTCTTCCCACTTCTGCTGCAGAACTGGCTGGGCTTAGCCTCAGAGCCAGAATGCTTTGAGGTCTGGAGAGTCAAATAGCACATCTGTCTTACGGTGAAGACAAGCTAAAAGCAGATAAACATTGACATTGCCACATAGGTGCTGTCCTCAGAAAATCAGATGAGAGGGTAAAGACTCTCCAAAGAATGCCAGACGTGGTGGCTCCCACCTATAATCGCAGCACTCAAAGAGATTGAGGCAGGAAGAATGCATGTTTGAGTCCAGCCTGGGCAGTTTAGCAGTTTATTGAGATTCTCATCTCAAAAAGGGCTGGAGATGTAGCTCAGTTCAAAGGCCTTGAACAAAAAGCAAAAAACCTCTCCAGAGTTTAAAAACCAAGAGCCACCGGGAATGGTGTGCACACACCTATAATCCCAGGCCTCGGGAGCCTGAGACAGGGGGATTGTTGCAGGTTCAAGGCCAGCCTGGGCCGGGCCACACACTCAGTTCAAGGCCAACCTGAATTAAGACTAAATCTTGTCTCAAAAAAACAAAATATAAAACCTAAGAACCTACAGTCAGGAGGTTGCTAACTCCATGATAATAATGTGGTGCACCTGAAAGGCAGCTGCTGGTCCTGGCCCTTGATGGTCTGCAGGAGGCACATGGGGCCATAGGGTCCCCAGACAGTTCTCTCCCTTTGTCCTGCCTCCACAGAGCTCCCCAATGCCTCGTGTCCTAAGCCCCATCACCCAATGCGAGGGCAGCCCAGAGCAGGAAGAGGCCATCACTGTCGTCCAGTCTGTCCTCCGGGGACACCTGGCCAGGGCCAGGCACAGGTGAGTATCACGCTTACCTCTTGCCACTGTCTGCACTGTCTCAGTCTGCCTAGCAGGAAGTGGCGGTGACCTGTCCCGTTGTCTGTAGTTCTCTCTGAGGAGAGCCAGGCCAACTTGGAGCCCTAATCCTGACTCCACCTGACGTGGGATAGACATACAGCTGTGTGGGCAGTGACCATGTCCACAGGGAACCAGAGGTAGGGCACAGGAAGACAGCTAAGCCGCTCATAAAAACTTCATGACCCGACCACAGCATGTGCCCCAAAGGTGTGGACAGAGGACATTTCTGAGGCTCTTCAGGGCCCTCCTGCCTTGGGGCCCGAGGCTGATTAGTGACACTGCAGGCCTGCAGATTCTGTGCTCTGCCACCAGATGAGCTGAAGCTTTCTGTTTTCTAGCACCACCAGCAGAACCACTGGCACCAAGTCCTGGAGAGCAGCTGCAGCCACGCCACCCGAAACCTCCTCCCCACCCTGCCTCGCAGCTTCTGCCGGTAATTTCATGCACTTGATTTTCACACAAGGGGCAGCTGGCCCTCTTAATGGTTAAACCAAAAGCACACCCACCTTCCAGGCCAGTTGGGGCCCTGTAAGGATGCACGGTAGGTTTGTCTCACTGTCCCACTTTGTCCCACTTGCCCCCAAACCAAGCCGTACCAGAAAGACCCTCAGCCCAGCTTCCTTTCTTGGCACAGGGACTGGGGCTCCCTCAGCTTGCAGATAGCCCTGCCCAACCACAGTTCCCCACTAGCCACCCCGAGCTTCCTGGTTCCGTGTCGTTGTTTCTCCCAGCTTCACCCAGAGCTAGCAGATTCCCTCCTCTGACCCAGTGTTCCTCTGTTTAAGTAAAACATTGATTCTGTGCTTCCACAAAGCTGGAAAGCACTGACTGACTCGAAGCCTTGGGCCAGGGATGCAGCCCTGGCTGTGAGCGCTGGTCCTTGCCACACCTGCGGAAGGTGATCCTGCAGGCCGCCCTTCTCTGGTGTCTCCTCTCACTCAGAAGTTGCTTTTGGCCCCTGGTGAATGCGCTTCAGAGTCCTCCTGCCTCAAGCAGAAGACCCTGCAGCGGCCACTGCTGGTTGTGATGTCACCACAAAGCTAAGCCTGAGGCAGAATGCAGGTGGAGACTGGGGACAGTCATTAAAGAAATGCAGTCAAGGTTGACTTTTTTTTTTTTTTTTTTT
>NW_004955460.1:12721194-12735895 GCF_000276665.1 Chinchilla lanigera
AAAATTGCATCCTATCCACTTCAACCTTTTTTTCCTGGCTAGAAACTTTGTCAGGGCTAGAAACTTTGAACTCTGATATTCTCCCCAAAATCTTCATCTGTAAACCTCAAGGAAAAAGATCAGCCACCCCGAGGTTTCGAGGAAGGATGTACAGATACCAAAGCCTGAAAAGCTGGCAGCTGCTGTAAACTCCGGTTTAGAAGGTTTTAACTTGTTCTCAAAAAAACTATGCTGATTCCTCCAGACCCAGTGTCTGATAACCTTTATGTTGTTTGATCAGGGCTACAATATCTGTTTATGCTGCCTTTTCCTCTTTTTTTTTTTTTTTTTTTTTGAGACAGGGTTTCGCTATGCAGTTCAGGCTGGCCTTGAGCTCACTTTGTAGCCCAGACTGGCCTTGAACTTGCAGTGATCTTCCTGCCTCAGCCTCCCACGTGCTGGGACTACAGACATGCAGCACCACACCTGGTTATCCTCCTCTTGCTAAATGTGACTTTGAAGCATCAGATTCACCTACCTGTCCATACCTGGTGGGACAGAAATGCTCTGGACATCACCATATGCCAAAATAAAGTCACTTGTCTACATGAAACATGTCAGTCAAGCTGCTGGTTGAGCTGATTGTGTTTTTAAAGAGAAGAAAATGAAAATAATCTTGAAAAATTTTTAATTTCTAAGGTTCCACTTTCGTATTGATTTTCTTGAAAATTACAGGGAAAAAGCTGATGCAGCTGTCTCATCTGCTGTGTGGCTGAATTGTAATTTCCTTCCTTGTTCAGAGCTCAGGTTGGGGTGGGTCTGGCTCTGCCCAGAAATCACGGGGGAAGCTGCTGTGCATTCACTGCCCTTTAGGCCCCCACCCACCCCAAGGGAGCCAGTGGGGTTGCTGCCCACATCGGGCTGGAGGTGGTACCTTATTCTGGTGTGAAGAATGTAGCTGGGTGTGTTAGTGCAGGCCGTAATCCTAGCACTTTGAGAGGCTGAAGTAGGAGGATGGCGAGTGTGGGCCCAGGCTGTGCAACTTAGCAACTTAATGTGACCCTATCTCAAAACAAAAAATAAAGGGCTGGGATGGAGCTCACTGCAAAAGACCTAGGTTCAATCCCCAGTGCCACAAAAAAAAGAAAAAAAAGAAGAGAAAATAGGGGAAGCTTACCATAGTTGATGCCTTGGAACCACTGTGCCTGGTCCTGCCTCCTTGCCTGTCCTGGCATGCAGCCTGGGAGCCTCACCTCTGGCCAGGCCTGGCTTTGACACACAGGTGGCCTTGTCTGCACAAGTGCCTGCTGCAGGTCCAGGTCCAGATTCCTTTCCCAGGTGCTTTGATTTCAGGAAATAGCCGAACTATTCCCAGCTGGGAGATCCAAGAGGGCTTTCTGGCAGAGTGTATGTTGGTTCTGAAGGTTGCCCCTGAGCTCAGTCCTGGCCAAAACATTGGCCTTGTCTTTGGGAGCTGCTGACAGTGTGTGTCCATGCTGCCAGCCCTGACCAACATCTCTGTTTTTATCTCAGCAGAGCCCTGTCTCCTGGGGCTGCAGCCCACAGTGCCGCAGCCTGTGGAAGATATCTACTCCGACGACTCTGATGACATTGTCATCGTGCCATCTCTGCCCACGAAGAAGAACCCCTCCCCATTCTAGGCCCCTAATCATTGTCTCCAAATGATGATGGTCACCAGGGTGAAAGGACAAAGCAGCTCTAGAGGATGTGGTAACCCAAACTGGGACGCTTGTGTCTCTTGTTGGGGAAGAACCATCCCTCCTAAACACCTTGGCTTTGCTTTGTTGTCCTCCAAGGAATCCTGGTGGCCTTTATTTCACCCTCCCGGAGAGGCCACTCTCTTGCATCACTCTCTTTATCTCCTGTCCACATGGTGGCTTTCAGAGACAACAAGCACATCCGCCACAACCCAGGGGCACCCACAGGGCTCTACAAAGACACGTGGTCTTCCAGCAATGTACTGCTTGACCTTGACCTGTGAGGAGCTGCCTTTTCAGGAGCCAGCGTGACACCACCTGTCCTTACCCTGTGACACCATGGCCGTCCAGCGCTGACCTCACCCACCAGCCTAGCAGAAGCACTGGGTGCCCACAGCTGCCTTTCCCAGGGAGGGGTCTGGTGGGGTTGGTCCCTGGAGGAACAGACGCTGCAGAGCCTGGGCAGTGACCGCAGAGCAGCAGCACATGGTTCCCTGGACCAGGGCAGGGGCCGTAGCCTCTGGGGTCAACCCAGATAGGGATGGGAGCCGGGCGAGGAGGCAGGCCGAAGTCTCAGGGTGGGGCTGGGTTCCACTGTGGGGCTAGGGACAGCCCTGCCACCCTCGATATGCAGAAGCCTCTGTGGGGCGCGCTGCCCTTTCAGCAACGGCATCTCCAGGTGATGGCTGTGGAGCTCTTCTGAGGACCCCACAGCTTTGGCCTCTCCCGGCTTCTGTCAGAAGATGAGCCTCATATGGGCCAAGATGAAAGGCTCTGGCTTGGGCAGGGTTTCAGGGTGTCCAGGTGCAGGAGCAACCTAAGTGCCCTCTGTAGAATGCCTGTGGATGGCCAGCCTCAGCTCCAGCACTTGGGGCGCAGGAACTTCTCCCCAACATCAGCCGCTGTCTAAGGAGAGAGCTTATGTTAGCTTCTTCTGCAGTGAGCCGGAGGGGTCTGTCCCTTAGGACAGTTTAACCCCTCCTGAGCACCTCCCCCAACAGCATCCCTAAGCCTTTCCACCAGGCAGCCTTCCCTGTGCAGCTTGGGGTGGTCCGAGTTGGCCACAGGTTGCTGCCCTGCCCCTCTCTCCACCTAGCCCTGTGCAAAACAACTGCAGGCCCCTGGCTGGTTGGTTTTCTGTATTGGATCTGTGGGCACTGCATCAGTTTTGTCCTCCGCACTGAACTGACTGTTTCTTGGCTGACGGGGGCCTCTGTAGACCCGCCTTCCTTTCACCCCTCACACCTGTTCCCTGGTGATGCACGCTGTCCTTCCGAGCTTCAGGACCACACACTAAAATGTAAGAGGGTGACACAGGTGACCCCTGTGTCTGCACAGTGGCGGGGGGTGGACCTTGGCTCTGTCTCAGCTGCTAGCAGAAGACATTTCTACGTTACAGAACTGCAGCCCAAGTTCTAGGTTATGGGGTTGAGGGAAGGTGGGTTGGGGGACATTCCTGCCTCAGGCCAGGCAAGCAAGTCAGCTTCAGGAGAAGCTACAGGGAACAAAGCAGGACACCGGCTTGGGCAGTGTCTGCACAGCGAGGCCGCCCTGTGCACATGACCTGCAGGGGCCTGACCAATAGGCCGAGCTAAGGACAAGATCCACATTGGGCCCTGCACTTGAGTTTCCCGAGAATCGTAAATATGTGCATTTTTCTGCCTGCCTCTTTTGGTGGGACATTGCTAATCTATTAAAAGCAAACATTCTGTCTTTAAGCTACCTCAGTAAATGACAGTCCCTCAACAGTGTGTTTAGCTGATGTCCAGGGCTGGTCACTCAGGGCCTTCTGCTGAGACAGCATGTCTCACTGCTTTCCCACAAAGCAACAGGTGTGTCTAGTGCATGGGGTTGGGGATCTAGGGATGCTTCAGCAGAAGAGGCCTGGGATGGCCTTCAACTTTATCTTCCTATACTGGGGCTGCTCAGTAAGACAGGCCCCACTTCATGTGCTTGGTCAGGGAGATGCGCATCCCCACATTAGGCCTGGCCCACTGGGGCTATGCGTGGTACACGGCCAGGCCAGCTGGGGGCTGTGCGTGGGGCTTTGGAAGGTAGCAAGGAAGACATCCCTAGGGAGACTAGAAGGGGCAGGGACCTCAACCTCACAGGTTAAGTGCGAAAGCAGGCCCAGGTGTGTGCAGCTCTGGTGGGGGTGTTGAGTGTCATGCGTCACTCACTCTGCCCTCATTTCGCTGCAACACCTCCACATCACCTTGAATTTAAAGAACAGTCGCAAAATTTTACCCTCTGCCACAGGCCGATGAGTAGTCCAGCTTCGTTGTTTTTGTGCTACTGAGGGTTAAACCCAGGACCTTCACACTGAACATATCTAGCCCTTTTTTTATTTTTTATAGGAGATAGGGTCTCACTAAGTTATCCAGGCTGGGCTTGAACTCGCCATCCTCCTGCCTCAGCTTCCCAGAGTGCTGAGATTATAGGTGTACACCACACTTGCCTCATCCCAGGCCCTTTAAATAAGCACTAACAAAGATGTGAAAATCTGCCAGACCTGGCTGCACTGCACGGCAGAAGCCACACCTGTAGTCCTCACACTGACAGCATGGACCTCTAGGAGAGCCAGTGGTTACCTGTGCCCCGGCCCAGATTCGTGCTCCGTGGAGGTCCTGACTGGAGTCCACCATGCATCCCGCCGAGATGCTCAAGAGGTTGGCTGGCTCAGGACCCAGCTCCTGCAGGACCCAGCACTGTTTCTGTCCCCCAAGACAGGGAGGGAGCAGACACCACAGACTCAGGAACAGGATGGACTATTGGGTCTTTCTTCTGAGGAGGATAGGTGACTATAGAGATGCACCCAGGCAGGGCTATGGCCCTCAGCAGCCCTTGGGATGCATCAGCCCACCAGATGCAGCTGAGGAGGAAGTGCAGGGAGGGGGCTGGGACAGCCAGGCAGCCCTGACATGCAAAAAAAGCAGAAGTGAAGTGTGTTTGTGCGTGGGCCACAAATCCTGTGGTGGGTGGCTTCCAAGAGAACTCTGCAGCAAGTTCCTGTGTTGGGAGAGGGCTTGAGTGGTCTCCCACAGAGAGGAGAGGCCACAGGAAGCCACCAAGGCCACCGCCACCCCATGCTCCAGATGGGTGACCTGGGATGGGTGACCTGACCGTGAGATTAGTGGGCAGAGCCAGCTAGGGCTAAATTCCCAGGGCCCAGGGCCTGGTGCTTGGACAAAGTAGCTTGATATATGAGGGGCTTTTTGTGGGCTGGTTCGGCTATGTTACAGAGACTTTGGTTGAATGATCCTGCCCGCTTGTGCTGGCTGGGTTCTGTCTGATGAATATCTATTTTTGTCTCCTGACAAGGGAAATGAGGACTGTGCTCACAATCCCTTGGATGAACTAAAACCTTCCCTGCAAGACCAGTGGCATTATTAAAGACAGCCCAACCAGCACAGATCTACTGAGATCAGTACAGCGGAGCTTTGCTTTACTTTAAAGCTATAAATACCTTCTGTGGAAAGCACTATAACCTTTAAGATCTAAATAAAAATTCCATTATAACCTGTCTAAACTAATTGCAAATTCTTCCTCGGATGTCGGAAGCTGGGTTCGCTCTCGTGTGGTTCAGAGACTCACAGAGGACCAGAGAGTTGACACAAACCCTGCCATGGGCCCGAGTTGGCTGTGTCTCCAGGCTCCCACTTCCCTGAGTGCCCAGGAGCCTGCTGGCAGTGCCAGCACCGTGCCAGCACCGTGCCGGCCACCTGTTGAATGCAAACTAGGCCTGACAGGAATGTGAAACTCTCAAAATGGCTCAGGAAGCCAGGTATGGTGGCGCACACTTGTAATCTCAGCACACTGGCAGGATGAGGCAGGAGGATCACAAGTTCAAACCTAGCCTGAGTGATTTAGTGACTTAGTGAGACCCTGTCTCAAAACTTTAAATGGCTGGGGATGTAGCTCAGTATGAAGACCCTGAGTTCAATCCCTAATGCTGGGGGAGGGGGGCAGGAAAGTTAGGGTGGGTTGATCAGTAGGCCTTTGGCATCTTATGTTTCCGTCTTGTACCTAATTCACATATGCATCTTTTGAAGGAACCGGATTCTCATTCCTGTGCCACTTGTTTCTGGCCTTTGTAAAGGCCCAGTTGTCTTGCGGGTGTTTAGATTGTTCATCAGTCTTTCCTTTCCGTGACTGTCAGTCTGGTGCAGGAACCCCGTTCCTGGGGCTTAATGCGTCTTACTTCAGCCCTAGCGTGGCGCGGGGACTGAGCTGCTCTCTGCCGCCTCGTAACACCGCATCTCCCTGCATTTCTATTCCTTAGATATGAGAGAGCACTTGAGCATCAAGAAACAAAAGTGTGTGCACATGAGGGAGTTTCTCCAACTGCTGCTTAATTTTTGTTTCAGGAACAGGAAAGGAATAATTTAGGAACGAAACGGGCAATGACAAGAAAGAGAAAGGAGAGATTAGGGGGAAAGGGGGAAAGGGAATGGGAGGGGAGGGGAAACAAGCTGGTATCTGGGTCATGTTCTCTGTGATTCTTGCACAGACCAGGTGTCCAGTGGCTCTCTCCCCACCAGCTGCCCTCCCCGAGTCCTTGGGTCCTGCTCACTCCAGCTTGCTTAAAGCCCAGTAGCGACTCGTATGTTGGCTGTGAGGCCCATGGCAAATGGCTCATGTGGAAACTTCTCACAGAGGAGCTGGCAGGGCCCGGAGGGGCTGTGAGGATGGATGCTTCGTCCCAGCCACTAGCCACAGGCACCACAGCCAAGGGCTATGATCCTCCAGGGGGCTCAGGCTGGGAGCAGAGCAAAGATGGCCTCCGGGGACTTCGCAGCTGGAACTGGCAGGAGAAAGGAGAGAGGTAAGGTCTACCCTGGGGCCTTGGGCCTGGGGATCTAAGTAAAATGTAAAGATACGGAGTGTGCAAACCCACTCACTCAGGAGCCCTGTCATCACTCCCACTAGTGCTCCTGGGAATTCTCCGGCTTCGTCTAGAAGTTGCATGCCTTTTTTTTCTTTTTTCTTTTCCTTTTACAGTCCTGGGGATTGAGACTAGGGTCTTCACACTGAGCCACATGCCCAGCTTTTTTTAAATTTTGAGACAGGGTCTCAAGAAATCATTAAGTTGCCCAGGTTAGGCTTGAACCTGCAGGCCTGCCCCAGTCTCCCAGAGTGCCTGTACCCTCACACCTGGGTGAGCGTGCTTTAAACACTGTGAAATACTCCGAGTTCCCACCAAGACAGTTTTTAAAAGGACATTCTTCCAAGCCCCAGGGGACGTAGAAAAAAGAAGAATGTGACCCCCTGCGGTTCCTTTGGGGACTGCTGTTGGATTTGGAATCTGAGCAGAGAGGATGGGGACAGGTTGGACTTTCTGCGTAGGCGCCAACCAATGGCCCTTGGCAAGCACCTTCAGCCTTGGGGGTGACCCTATTAGCGGGCACCTGCCAAGCAGCCTGGGCGAGGTTTCCATGGTGCCCCATCCTCTTCTGAATGAGGAGACTGGGTGCCCCTGAGCTACTTGCTAATTAAGCTCTGAACAGCCGGGATTCAAAGGCAGGATCCCTGTGCCAAGGCTCTGGGGCCTCCTTCGTGGGCCCAGCCTGGGGGCTTTCTTCCTCCCAGGCCTTTCCTTCCCAGGACCTGCTTCCGCGGGATGAAAGCTGAGAGGCCGCGTGGGCGGGGAGGGGGCACAGCTCACAGAAACCGCACAAAAGGCCGCTCCTGGCTCCCGGCAGCCTCCTGCCCTTGCCTCCCATCCCACCTTCCTCCCTGCTCGGGTCCTGCCTCGCGGCTGCCACTGGTTTTCTGCTGCCTTTTCCTCCTGATCATTTGCCTCTCTGCGTTTTGGATTTTCCTCCTACCCCTGGCACTCAGCCCCTTCCTTGACCTATTAATGGGTGTCCCCAGGTTCCGTCCCCAGCACCCTAAGCTGCCCACTCCTCTGAATATCTGTTGGGCATCAGTGCACACATCTTTGGATGCTGTGTCCCAGCTCTGACTCATCTTTGCCCCGTCCCTGCTCCCTGGCCAGTGAATGGCACCACGAGCCACGCAGTGGTCCCCACCGGAGACCTGGGGGTCACCCCTGTTTCTCCCCACCTCCCCAGCCTTCCCACAGCCACCGGATCTTACAGGGACTTTCTCCTCAGTAGCCTTCAACTCTGCTGCCACATCAACAGCGAGGTGGGAGCCCTGCCCGGCCAGCCCCAACCCAGTTCTGACCCCGAGCGTAGCAACCTCCTGGCTGCTGCTGCCTGCCTCATTCTCGGTCCTCCTCCTAAGGCCAACAGCTTCATCCTTGTCCTGCCTCAGTGAGGTCTTCCCGCTCTGACTGCTCACTCAAACTCAACTGGCTCATTGGTCATTTCTTTTCTAGAATGATACTTCATTTTTAAAGAGATATTTAATAGAGTATTTAAAAAAGAAAACTATAGAGCCAGGTGCAGTGGGACACGACTATAATCCCAGCACTTCTGGAGGCTGAGCCAGGAGGATTGCATGTTTTAGCCTGGGGAACTTAGTGAGACTCTACCTCAAAATAAAAAATAAAAAGGGCCGGGTAGCTCAGTGTGAAGGGCCTGGGTTCAATCTTCAGTATCACCAAAACACTAAACAAAACATGTAAAGACCTTTGGGCCCTCCTGAGGAGCCATTGTCTGGCTGAGGGAAAGGCTCTGGCCTCACCTCAGATGAAGAGAGACATTTTCCTACCTGGGCTCAGAATAGGAAGTGTCTTCCTCAAGATCCCCAGGAGGTCAAGGTCAAGGTCGCTGGGGGCAGGGCCAGTAAGTTCTGTCCCCTTAGTCCAGAGCATCTCCACAACCCTCCTGCCTGTTTCCAGGAAGGAATCCAGCCATGCTGTCCCCATGGGCGCCTCCTCGACGTCCCAGGGCCTCAGGACCAAGTCCAAAGGCCCCTAGGGCCAAGAAAGGCCCACGTATCTCCTCAGGGTGCTTCTGCCTCTCTCCCCAGGCGAGCCAGGCAGACAGCATCAGGTGAGGGGCTGATGACACTCATGTTGTAAGGTAGACATGCGGGTTCCTGGATGGGCATCATCTCACTCCAATGGCCATTACAGACCCTGCCCTGCTACTGGCTCACAGCCACCCAGAGACAGCCAGTGTGTCATTGTTTACAGGTAAGAAAACAGGCTTGCCCCAGGTCACCCATCAGGCTGGGCGGCCTGGACTTTCCTGTGGGCCCAGGGACCCCTCTGCCTCCACCATCCCAGCGGCTCCACAGCCCCACAGGCTCACCGTCACTGTGGGCTTTTGCAGCCCCCACCACACCCTCTCTGTGCCTCCAGGGTCCCTGTGTATGAGAAGCCTGGCCATCACAGCGCAGGGGCAGTGGAAACTACTCTCCTCTGCTGTGCTTCCCCATACGGGGCCTCCTTTCCTTCCACCCCTCTTGGCCTGCAGCCCGGTTGTCCCCATTCTGGGAGGCCCTGGGATGCCTGAGCTCTCCTCTATGGGGGGCTGGAATGGGCACTTGGGGGCAGGTGGTCAGCATTCACACTGCCCCTCATTGGCCCAGGAGCCGTTGTTCTCTCCCACACTGGCTTCCCCCTTCTAAATGAAAAACCCGCTGTCACCAGGGCCAGCAGCCCCTCCATGTTCCCACAGCTCCCACGGCCCAGTCTGAATTCCCCAGCATAGCCGGCAAGGCTCCCTGTCCCACCTCTGTGTCCCTCCTGAGCCTGCTGCCCCCTACACGACCACCCTACTGTGTCACCACCTTAGGGCCCCTTTTGCATCCCTCAGCTCCAGGAGCAGCCCCCAGAGGCCACCACAGCCTTTAAACTCAGAGCTCAGACAGCATGCTTAAGAATTCCTCTCTACCTGGGTAAACAAGAGAAAGAGCAGCCCGTGGGAAGCACAAGCAATATACAAACATGATAAACTCGGCGGAGGATGGAAGATACACTGCTGAGGAACTGCAGACGAATAACTCAGAGTCAGAAAACATTATGGAAAGGACAGGAGATATCTTGGCACACATGTAGCTTTGTGCTAAAGAACTTAGAACATGAACACAATAACACAGAATTCAGAGATTTAAAACCGCTCAACAGTCCAACAATTCCAAGTTCCCCTTCTATTAAATTAAAATAAAATGAACTGTAATATTTTTTAAGATATGTGCTGCTGCAGTGAACACTGAAATGTAATATTTTATAATAGTACATATCCATCTCTGTTTACACTACAGTAAAATTGTTTTTGTGTAGTATTGTTCTGCTTGTCCTCCTTTCCTCCCTTCCCTCCCTCTCATCCATCTATCTACCCACACTGGCCTGTCCATCCATTCCTCCATTCACTCACCCATTCATCCGTCTGCCCACCTGCCCATCCTTCCATTCATCATCTGTCCACTGAGGCAGTCAGAAGCCATCCAGCCATCCATGCATACATCCACCCTTCCTCCATCCATTCATAGTAAATACAGAGTGTCAGCAGTGCTGTTCATCAAATATCAACAGTAGTTATTTCTAGGTTGGCAAGGGGGACACATGCCTGTCATTCCAGCATTCAGGAGGTTGAAGCAGGAGGATTGAAATTTCAGGGTTAGCACGAGGTACATAGTGAGTTCAAGGCCACCCTGGATTACTTAGCAAAAACTTGCCTCAAAAATCAACCCACAGGGGAGCAGCAGGCTGAGTGGCAGCTGGGGGTAGGGGATGTGGTAACTATCTCACACCAGAGGGCACTGCTTTAACCCCTTCTGATGGAGGCCCAGGCTCTTTTCTGGCCATCGCTGTTCTCATCAACCCTTTGTCACCTCCCTTGGGCTACTGCCTTGGATTAGTCCTGAGCTCAAGGGAAGCTCTGAGTGAGACACTCAGAGGGAGCTCTGGGGCTGGGGACAGTGTTCTTGGTGACTCAGAGGCCCTGAAGATTTCCTGAGTCCCACTGGCTTTCTGGAGAGGTGAGGCTGTTGGCCGGGTGACTCCAAGGGAACAAGAGATGCTCACGTCATCTCTGGCCAGAGCTGTGTTTGGCTGACTTTGCAGCCTCTCAGGGACCCTGCTGGCTGGCGTCTCTCCTATCCTGCAGGGCCACAGACCTGCATCCTCACAGCCAGATTGGAAGCAATGCTCCTGTGGCTTTTCTGTAGCTCAGGAGCAGTAGCCAGGTGTCAGTGGGGAGCTGGGCACTGGGTGGGCTGTGTGGCCTGTGTGTCATCCAGCCACATTTCAGCTGGCGCCAGGGGAAACTGGGCCTCCAGCTCTCTCCTCTCCCTGCCAATTCTCGTGAGCACTGTTTCCACAGAAAATGTGAACCTCGCTGGATGGGGTCCAAGCACGGGGAGTTCCATTGTTCTGGCTTCAGCCCCAGCATCTGGGGGCCTGGCCCAGTCTGGGCACGTGCAGCTGGCCTGGCCTTTCTCCCAGTGGCTACAGGTCTCCGGACAGCCATTCAGGAGCTTCAGCCCATTCACTTCCTGGCTGGGGGCAGCCCCTGGGAACTCCTAGCCTGGACCGCCCCTCCCTCTGCTCCAGATGCTTCTGCCAAATGTTTCCAACAGCTCAGCCTTTGCAGATTTTCTCATTCCTGTGTTCCCCTCACTAGTCCTTACTTCACTCAAAGGAAGGGAGGAGGGAGGGGAAAAAGGAGGGCCTGCAGAAAGAGCCCTGATTTCTTGACTGAGTGATGATTCTCAGGGCCTCCCAAACAATGGCATAAGCTGGGTGTATTTGTTAGCTTCCTATTACTGGGACAAAATACCCAATACCCCTCAGTTAACAGAAGAGAGGTTTATTTCCTTTATAGTTTCAGTAGGTTTAGTCTATGGTTGGCTCGCTCCAAGGCGGAAGGGGCAAGGAGGAAAGCTGCTCACATGATGGAGGCCTTCATGCAGAGAGAAAGGGAAGAGCCGGAGACAAGAACACAGTCTTCCAGATCTTGCCCAGTGCCTCACCTCCAGCCAAGCCCTACCTCCTATCAGCATATTCAGCTATGAATTCATCAGAGGATGAATCTGCTGATGACTACAGCACCCCCATGATCCAACTATCTTCTCAAAGCCCCACCTCTGAACAGAAGAGTTTGGGGGAACATTCTAATACTGGGCCTCATATGAAGAGTAGGCTAGAGTCTAACCCCCAGGCCCAGCTGTGCCAGGGCAGGTAGGCAGAACAACCACTCTTCTGGCCAGTGAGTGCTAACCAGAGCAGGTTGAGGTGGGAGAGGCTTGCCTTCCTGCTCTGGCCCCCAGGGGCGCTCTTTTTAGGCCCTTGCCCTGCTGGAGCTATGGCTGTCAGTTCCAGGGGCTTTTCTGTCCACCTCCTACTCCTGGGCAGCACAGGCTGTGGGGCTGCCATTGCAGACCATATGTTAGAGGTCCTTTTCTCTCCACCTTGGACACCCCTTATGACATATTACTATCATTCTTCCTTCCAAACGCACTGTGAATATTAATCAATAATTAGCCCCACCTCATTGCAAAGCTCATTGCTCTGGGCAGTCCCATGTATTCCTCTCCTGGCTGCCGTGACAGAGTACCACAAACGGGTACCTTTAAACAGTACAAATGTATAGTTTCACAGTTCTGGAGGCCAGACATTCAAGATCAAGGCAGGCTCTGGAACTTCTCAGACTTCTCCCCAGCTTCTGGCTCTGATCATCCTTATCCTGGAGACACATAACTCTGATTTCTGGTCCCATTATCAAAAGGTTTCTTCTGAGTCTCTGTATCTCCAAGCCTCTGTGTCCAAATTTCTTTTTCTTAGAAAGACACTGCTTTTTAAAAAATTGTTAATTTTAATTTTTATTTTAAGACGGTCTAAGTAACCCAGCTGGGCTCAAATAGGCAATCCTCTTGTCTCAGCCTCCCAGAGTGCTGTTATTACACCCAGTTTGGGACTGGCACCACCTTAATACCATGTGACCTTATTTTAACTTGGTTACAGCTATTTCCAAACAAAGTCACCGGTGCCAGGAATCAGGACTTGAAAATCTCTTTTTGGAGGACAGAATTCAACCCTACCACACCTGAGTTATCATTTCACATGATGGCCAGACTCTCTGGCTTCATCAAAAAAAAAAAAAAAAAAAAAAAATTGCCCAATTTTGTGAGGCTTCTGGAAACTCTGTGAGGAACTCCTGCATCCAAGACCTTCATGACTATGTTGTGGCAGAGCTGGGCTGTTGCTAGGGCACTGGAGTTGGGGCAAAGCAAAGATACTGGGGCTCTCTTTGTGGCCAGGAGAACTGTTGTTAATAAGAGGAACCAGAAACTTCCCTGTCCGTGAGGACAGTCTCTGCTGCTGCTCATACCTGAGGCTGGAGAACCCTGAGGCCAGAGTCAGTGGGGCAGGGGCAGGGGATGTCCCCATCATGCAAGGGAGGGGACAGGCTAGGTGCCCAGGCCAGATTGGGCTGGGGATGGGAGTCCTGCCTAGTCTATCTGTTCACAGCCAGCAGTCACCTGGTGCCAGGGAAGAGGATTCACCCTGTTAGGTATCAACCTCCTCCTGGAAGTAGCCTTGATCATGGGGTAAAGGGGGCTTCATTCTGCCCTTCAGTCCCAACAGCCTTGGCTGCACTGGAAAAGAGGAGCCTGAGCCCCAACCCTGCTGTCCTGGCCTTGCAGCCTTCAGGGATTGAGAATGGCACTCTTTCCCAACTGGGTGGTGTCCCCAAGTTATTTAGAGGGCGGAAATCATAGCCTTGCTTACAGAGGCCTCATGCCCCAGGGCCTTATCACAGGAAAACAGGCGTGTCAAGGCAGTCAGACAAGCATGGAAGGAAAGGCCTACTGGGCAGCCACTCCCCTGCCTGTGAGGCAGGCCTGTGTACCCACGGAGCGGTGGTGGGACAAAACCACAAGGACTCACCTCCTGCTTCTGGGTAGAGGGATGACGGAGGCAGCTGGGTTGGGCATTTACTGTTTGTCTACCCTCTGTATCAGGCTGCTCTCACCTCGACTGTATGTGTGTGTGTGCACGCGCGTGCATACACGTGCTGAGGATTGAACCCAGGGCCTTCCTACTGAGCTACATCTCTAGCCCTTCTTATCTATTTTGAAACAGTCTTGATAAGTTGGTAAATTGCCCAGGCTGGGCTCAAATCTGTCATCTTCCTGCCTCAGTCTCCTAGGGTACTGGGTTTAAAGATGTGGACCACCAAACCTGAGTCCCTTCTCCACTTGAGGATTACCCCATAGGAACCACAGGCCTGCCACCATTGGCCTTCCCGGGCAGGTGCTTGGACTACCGCGCACCACCTTTGTCTCAGGGGTTAAGAAAAGACATAACTCACCTGCTCAAGGCCTTACACACGTGCTTTAGTGGCTTAGGTATCAAGCCTTGCTCTGAGCACCGTACGCTCACTATCCCTACTATTCTCTCTTACGCATGAGGATACTGATGCACAGAGAGGTTAAACGACTTGCTTAAGATCACACACCCGCAGGTGAATGAGCCAGCCTCTGAATCCAGATCATGCCCGTCGTACATACAGGTTACTCAGTTCCCTTGAGCGGCGCCCAGGACTGGGCTGCCAGCTGCTGAGAGGCCGGCCCATCGCCGACAGGGTAGACCCCTTAAGTAAATGTGCAATGGTCGAACCAACGAGCCAAAACGTGAGCTGAAGTGCAGCTGCACACGCAGCCAGAGTTCCGGCCTCCGGGGCCACATGCGACCTCCGGGGCCATATGCACCCTCCGCACCAGTGTAGGGATAGGGGCTCTTGGGCCTTCCGGGCCGCTACCCTTCACTCTGGAAGGCAAGGGAATGGGCGGGGCCACTGCTGGTGAGCCAATAAAGGATCGGGGGCGGGATCTGCGTGTGGAAGGGGGGGGCCACTTGGCTATTGGGCGGGAGGACGGGTAAAGGGGCTGGGCAAGTATGGGCAAAGGACCAATGGAAATGCAGGAGAGGGCAAGAGGGCCCGCCGAAAGGCGGAACCGATGAGAGAACAATGTAGCCAATAGAGACTAGAATACAGGGCAGGGGGCGGGGAGAGCGTGGGGCGGGGCTTGAGGGAGGCAGGCTAATGGCGGCTCAGGGGCGGGGCTGTGGACGGGCGGGGGCG
>NW_004955460.1:12736085-12759320 GCF_000276665.1 Chinchilla lanigera
AGCGCGCGGGCGATGCGGGCTTCCAGGCGGGGGTCGGCGGGTCCCTGAGCCCCGTGCCCGGGCAGCGAGGGAGCCCGCGCGGCCAAGGCACCGGCCACCATGGCCGGGGTCAGCTACGCGGCGCCGTGGTGGGTGAGCCTCTTGCATCGGCTGCCCCACTTCGACCTGCGCTGGGAGGCCACCAGCAGCCGGTTCCGGCCCGAGGACGCCGACTACCAGCAGGTGACGCGCGCCCCCAGCCTGGGGTCAGGCTCCAGGTCACGGCCCCAGTCCTTGGGGCCTGGAAGCCCCCAACCCCCTTCCTTCTGGAGGGTCCCCTCTGGGCCCCGGGCCCCCTCTTCGAGGGACCTCCAGATTCTGGCTCCCCCTCCCATGTTACCAGGGTCTCCGCTAGGTGAGTAGAGCCGCCTCCTTCGGCCCCACGGCCCCCGGATCCATCCTGGGCGGGGGCGGCCTGGCGCTATTCTCCAGCAGAGCCTCCTACCCAGGGCCCCCAGAACAGAGCCCAGGCCTGGGCACTCTGGGTGCAGGCAGGAGGGAATTCCTTGCTCCCTCCTGCTCCCGTTGGGGAATCCCGAGACAGGCTGTTGGTGGGTGAGTACCCTGGATGGACGCCAGCCCACTGTGGCCAGTAATGATCCCCTGCACTGTGGTCAGGCTGTGGAGTGTACATGCTGTCTTATGTAGCTGTGGGACACCAGCCTGGCAGAGCCCTGTGGGAGGGAGGTGCAGCGAGGTGGGCCTTAGTCTGAAGGCGGGAAGGTGCTGAGCTGAGGCAGATCTGGGGGCAGTGGGGGCCTTTGGCTGCCCTTTTTCCCTGTAGAGCTCTAGACCTGGCATCGTGCCAAGTCTGGGTGCCACCTCCAACCCCTGGCTGTCATTTGAGTGTAGGGCAGGGGACAGGGACAGGGGCATTTGCTTCTTCTGTGGGGATTAGGGTTCCAGACCAGGTTGAATGGCCACTCTGAGAGCACCCTAGGGTTTGTCTGGTGATCACAGTGGAGCTGGGGTGGCGTGGGAATCCAGTGTTTGGGGGCAAGTGGCACCTCCCTGCTCAGCTGTGTTCTCCCGGCCTCCCTTACCCAGAGGACAACCGGAAGTGGAGGCTAAGGGCACCATGGGAGGTTTGCTGCCCTGCTCCCTTGCTTACCCGACTCCAGGTCCACCAGCTGATGGTGTTTCTAAGCAGATTAGAAAGGGGGTGAGGGATTGGCCCAGGCATGCCCAGAGATGGCCTGAAGAGGTTTGGTGTGAACCCCTGGCCAGGAAGCGGTTGGGAGGAGGAATACACACTTCTCTCAAGCTCCCCAGAACAGTGGCTGTGGGGTGACGTTGTCACTTCCCTTCCTGGAGGAGTGCTGCAGAAGTGTGCTTTGCTTGGAAAGTTGTCTGCCCCAAGGGTTGGACCCGTTTGTCATTTCTGAAAGGTCTGGAGGCCCCTGGGGCATCCTGATGGCTGTTTTTTGTCTCTGGGGCATCCTATTGGCTATTTCCTGCAGCCCATGGACTGCTGTCTACTTGGGCTGCAACCGTGGTTGAATGTGCCCCCCTCACCCACCAGCGTGCCTGGATTGTGGCACTCAAGGCAAGGAGAGAGTGAGGGGCAATGATGCCTGCAGCCCACAGGGGCCCTGGTTTCTGCCCCCTTTTCTGCCCTGCTCCCTGCTCTGCTGTGGGAGAGCTCTGACTCACTTCTCTCTGAGGAGCAGAATTAGCCACTGAATAATTCACGGTGTGGAAACCAGTCTGTCTCCATCCCCCGCCGCCTCTGCTCGCTGTGCGGGGCTGTGGACGTGTATCCTGCCCCTGCCCTCTGTGCGCTTTCAGGCAGGCTCTTGATCTCTCTGAGTTTTGCACATCTTGAAATCAGTGCTGCTATGCCTTTGATGCAGGGTTGCGGCAGGTGTGGGCAGGAGGACCTCCCTTCCTGGGTGGGTGAGCAGTGGTTGGTTGTGGGCCCCATCCTGCCTTTCTGGTGAGGTGTTGCTAGCTGTAGGGGTGGCTGCTGTGTCCCGCTCAGGGTAGTGACCCTTTACCCATCCTGACCTGGGGCACCCTTTTAGCTGTCTGTGCCCTGCTGGAGAGGAGTACCTCCAGAGAGAAGATATAGCCAGAAGTTGGGAGTTGTGGCAAGATCAGACCAGCCTCCATCCTTTGCTACTTCCTACCCCCACAGCCCATTGGCAGAAACTGTGGCAAAGGCCCCAAGAAGACCCCCAGGTCCCCTTAAGGCCTATGTGAAACTACCTTTCCCATCCACTTTCAGACAGCTGGGACATCTCCCTGCATAGATTCTTGAAAGTTGAGGCCCAGAGAGAAAGCCTGGCCCAGCCTCACCCAGGGAGCAAGGGGAAAGCCAGTGTCCCTGCCCCACTGGAGCCAGTCAATCTGGGGTCCCATTACAGGGGACTGGGACCATGGCATTAGGAACTGTTATGAGGTATTATGAGTGTGCATGGGGCCCTGCTGGAACCTGGGCCTTTAGCAGAGGAAGGGTGGGGTTAGCATCCACCAATGTTAAGCTCTCTTAGAACAGAGGGTCAAAAAAAAAAAAACAAAAAAAAAGGACCGAGAGTCTTGGGCTACCGTATTTGCAAGGCCTTCATCCCAGGAGTGTGATCTGAGTGGGTGCTATGCATGTGATGCCATCTCCAGGAGGGCAGGGGCTAGAAGGGGTTTCTGGGGTCTGCTCTGTGTGCCTCTCCAACTTTGGCTGCCCCCGGGGATGCTGGCTGGATTCCCCTGGAGTTGAGCCATCTCCAGCTTCCCACACTGCCTCAGTGGCTGCCGGGGGCTGCTGAGGTCTCTTGGGGTGGGTGGGCACTCTTGGTGCACAGGGAGGCCCAGAGGGGCGGGGATTGATATAGCCAGCCGACCTATCCTCTAGGTGAAAGTCTTGATTGTTCAGGCAGAGGCCTGTCCCAACTGCCTGCAGGCCCCAGGCCTAGGTAGAAGGGGCTTTGCTTGGGCTGAATATGGATGCCAGGGGAGGGCATGCTGGGCCTGCATCTCAGTTTACCATGTGACTTTGAGTGGTCTACCTACCTCCCTGGGCCTCAGTGTGGGACTGGGGTCTACTTCCCCATCTTCTGCCAGCCTCTGTGACCCAGCATGACCTTCTGTCCTCAGGCAGGGATCAAGTTCTTGTTGGTTGCTTCCGGTCTTTTTCCCTTGGCTCATTGTCTCCACCAGTTCAGGACAGGCTGGAAGTTGAGAGAACTGTTAGGGCCAGTGGTGGAATGGGGTGGGGGGTGTTAGCTGCCTACCCTGGAGGCTTCTCTCAAGGCCGCAGCCTAGAGGTCCAGGGCTTGCCTGCTTCCTCCCTGACTTCTTGTCCATCCCCTGGCCTGCAGCAGTTCAGTGATGTACCACATTTCCTGATAGACCTTAGCCCTTGCCTCAGGCTCGCCTAGCAGATGGCCATTTCCTGTTAGAGCTCTGAGTGCTCAGATGTTTCAGTCAGAACCCTAACAGCAAAATGGAAGTAGCATGGCCAGAGCTAAAGAAGAAGATTGCAGGCCACAGAAATAGCACATGCAAAGTCCCTGAGGCAGAGAAGCCTGAGCCTTAGCCGCCAGAGCAAGGAGAAACTCTCGGGTTTGCATGGTCAGGGAAGAGTGTCCCAGGAGGAGTGCTAGGTGTCCTGTGCTGGAGGTGCGTGAGCCCACACTGTGCTGGTATGATGGCCCTCAGGGCCAGTAGTCTTCTAACAGCGGGGAGCCAGCTCATAAGAGCACAGCCCTCTGCTTACAAGGTCAGCTACTTGCCTTATTTTCTGGGCAGGGCTGGCTTCATTGTCATCTCCGCACGACTCAGGAAATGAGCTCTGGTTAAAAAGGCGGCGTTATCGCCTATCTTCCAGTTTACAGAGGCAGTGCACGTTGGCGGGACATGCTGGGAAAAGAACCTCATGAAGACAAAGACACTCCTCCAGCCGGATTGTGTCTCGGCGCATGTCTGTATGGGGCGGAAGTCACTTGACACCAGAGTCGAGCTGTGTACCTTCATGTTGCCTGCTTTATAAACATGTACCTTGGATATGTCTATGGCCTTGCTTCCAGGTGCTTGCCCAGGTCCCACAGTGCTGGAAAGGATTCTATGATTGCAAGTGATGGAATTGTGCTGGACACAGTGCCCTAAGAGCTGGGTGGAAGCTTCTAGAGCCAGCTCTGTGAGGGTGGGAGTTGATGGGCTGGGCTTGGGGATGCAGAGTTCTGGGGAGCCTACTGCTGGGCCAGTTTTCTCTGGGTGTTTGCATCATGGTCAGTGCTGTCCCAGGGAAAGATTCAGTGGGCAGAGCCTGGGTCGCTGTCACCTTGTGGCCAGGGGCCATTCAGTCCACTCCCACGGAGGTTGGCTGCCACCCAATATCGAGGAAACACCATGCTCTGCCTTCATGTGTGAACCAGTGGCTCCTGGTTTTGGAGACTATAAGGTGCATGGCCAGCGCTGTGCACCAGGGTCTATGGGAATCTGATCATTTCCCATCAGAGAGGGGTGGGGTCCTGGACCTCTCAGGAATTTGTGGACATGGATCTTCAGGAAGGCTTCTGCTGAGTTGTGGGGTGGGCTCATTCTCCCCCAGGGTGCTGGCTCCCCAAGGACCCAGCTTCAGCTGGCTTCTGGGGTCACTCCATTCTGTTTGGAGGGACCAGTACCCGCCTCTGGGCTTTCGTGGGCTTCCTAGGCCAGCCTCCTTGAGTCTTTCCTGGTACCTTCTTCCTCCCTGACTCCACCAGGGACACAGCCCTGTGCCCTGCAGCCTGGGACACAAGACACCTCCTATGGTCGTGGCCCTTGGTCACATTTTGGAGGACTGGGTGTTCTTTGGCTTTGACCCACAGCTGCCCTGCCCAAGGGACTCATGCTGTGTGTTTCTACAGCACTTTTCTGGGGTAGCCACAGTAGCCCTGGGGGCTGGACACCATTGCTCCTACACGGACAGAGGGGGGACCCCTGGCCTAGAGACAGGGCCCGTGCTCCTGCTCCGGCCCCTCTCCTTCTCTCCCTGTGGACCTAGCTGTAGGGGGTTGGGGCCGTGCCCCTCCCCCAGAGGCAGTTCTTGGGGAAGAGGAGCTGATGTGGCAGCCTGGAGGTAGGGGTCAGGGGCATACAAAGTGCCTGGGCAGCTACCAAGGGCATGTGACAGTAGGTGGGTAGGGGCTGTGGCAGCAGGACTCTGACGGGTGGGCCTGCTTCTCGTGGGATCTCTAGGAGCTGTCCTACCCCTGCCCAACCAGGGTGCATGTGGCCCACAGGGTCTTCTTAGTCTTGGGGAAGGCTGCGGACCTGGGGGCTGGCTACCATAGCCAACCTGACGAGGCTTTAGTGGGCATCCTGGGCATTGTGTCATCTCAAGCTGGCAGCCCCTTGTGCTGCTAGAGACAGGGATGGGGCCACTTTCTAGAGGACATCCCAGAGCCAGGGTCTGAAGCCAGGCCTGTCCAAGTGCCCAGGAGTAGATGCTCTGGCATCGTCCTGTTTCCTGGGATTCTGTGTGTTGCAGGCAGCTCTGAGGTCTGCTCTAGGACTTGGTCAAGGCCAGGCCTCCAGTCTGATGCCAGGGCCAGTACTGGCTGTGTTTGACAGGTGGTCACAGACTGCTCTGTGTCTTGTCCAGCGGTAGGGGAGGCATGGGGGCCCCTGCGCGAGGCCTTGGTGTCTTATATCCCCAGAGGGGCTCGTGCACAGTGATGTGACCACATGCGCATTGGAATCAAGGCTCAGCACACAGGAAGTCCTGTGTACACAGGTCTCCCTCCGCCCACTTACCCCCAGAGGAGGCTAGCATAGGCCTCGGTACTTAAGAAAGCGGGCAGATATGCCTTGGTGGCCAAGCCCCAGGGTTGGGAAGAGGCCAGCGGCTCAAAGGCCTGGGTGGCAAGCTGGTTCCTTTTGCCCCTAGGCACAGTACAACCCTGCATCACCTGTTCTGTCCCCTGTGCTCTGGGCTGGGTTCCTGGCGATTGTGAAAGGGTTTTCCGGTCCTCGGTGTATCTAGCTCTGACCCCCAAGTAGAGTTGGGCCGTGCCATCCTGGTCCCCTCTTCTTAGTAGGGAGCCCAGCCCTGGATCTGGGTTTCAGGCTGCCCCAGTGGGCAGTCAGGCCTCTGTAGTGGCTCTTGGCTGGGTTGGACCTATGGCTAAGTCCCCAGGTGAAGGGACAGTGGTGTGTGCACACCAGCTCGGTAAGAGTTGGGCACTTTCTGGTGTTTATTCTAAAAGGTGTGTCACAGCACAGGGATCAAAGCAGTGATGTCTCCTGTGGCAGGGCAGCTGCCCCCATCCTGCTCTTTGCTGTCTGTGCCCTTCTCGGGATGGGCCACAGGAATTCTGGGGCTCAGCCTGCGAGGGGGCAGTGGGAGCTTCTCTCGGAAGCCCGAGCCCAGTCCATCCTTGGTGGCCTCCTCCCAGGTGACTCCAGGAAAGCGGCGAGCACAGCTGCAAGTCCCTGGATCTTGGGCCTTGGATGGACTGGGACGGGGGCCCTGCTCCCCTCCTTCCTACACAGCCGTTGCCGGCTGCACTTTCTCCAGGCACGAGCTCACTGTCATGGAATTCACGAAACCCAAGCCAGGCCCGGTGGAAAATCTGTTTTTAATTTCTGGCCAGCGTGGCTGAAAAGCACCGCCGAGTGTGGTGGGGGTGGGGGCTGTACTATGCAGCCAGCTCGGCGCCCGCACAGCCTGGTCAGGGGAGGGGCGGCCTCTCTGCAGGCCACTGGACATTGCTTCCAACTTGTAGGGTGAAGGGGGCTTCTGTTCAGGCCTAGGTACCTGGTCTGCACTGCGGGAACCAGCCACACCTGTGGGAGCTGGGAACCTAGAGCAAAGGTGTGAGGCTGGCCTGTGATGGGCCCTGCTCAGGTACAGGGCTGGCCGGGGGAGCCGAGAGCGCAGCAGGGTGGGAGCTCCCTCTTGCTGGGCAGCCCCACGTGGGGGGTGTGGCAAGCTCACACATGGTGCCCCTGGGCCGGGGCTTAACCATGGTGGCCGCTCCCCTGGTGACTTCCTTCCCCAGTGACACCTCGCTGGACCCAAGACACTGGTGTCATCTTAGATGGTGCTGGGGCCAGAGCCCCTTATGCAGCCTCCCAGGTGCCCCAAACTGGGTTTCATCCGATGGCAGGCCTAGGGCTGCCATGAGAAGCTCCTCATGACAGGGAAGGGCCCCACTGCCCTTTCCGCTGCTCACAGCTCCGGTCCTCCAGAGCCCTGTCTCAGCTGCCTGACTCCATTTGGCCTCAGCGGGAACTGCTGTGAGCCCCCGCTTCACAGGGTACTGACTAGGAACACCGAAGTCCACTAGCAGTGTATGTGACCCGCTCTCAGGGCCTGTTCCTGGGTACCTGGTCAGCACTACTGGGGACTTGGTAACTCCCCAGTGACCCAGGAGGAGTCAGCCTGGGACCAAGCATGCAGCCCAAGGCTCAATACAGAGCAAGGATGTGCCCAAGCTGGTGCTGTTTGGTAGGCCTGAATAAGGCCGTCTGTGTGAGGACGCTCACATCCTCTGGGAGGCAGGTGTGACTATATGGTCTGCTTCAGGAGGGCAAGTCCGACCCAGCGGGCCCCAGCCCTGCTCCAGGGAAGCAGGTGTGATTTTGTGTGGGAGATTCTTCTTTGTGTGGGAGCTTCTGTGCCCGGTGCTCCCCCTAGGTTGGGCCTTAGAGTGACATGTTTGCCCAGTTGTGCTGTCAGGGGAGAGGTGTGTCTTGCTCCATGATCCCAAAGTCTCCACTGGCACTGAGCCTGGCTTGTGTGTGAAGGTGTGCATGTGCACATACCCCACGGTGGAAAGGGCCGTGTCCACCAGGGCTGGGAGTGCAGGAGACAGGAGCAGGCTGTTGAGGGGCTGGACAGAGTGCTGTCACCACACCTTCTGCCCTTGCCTGTCCCGTTCGTTCTATGGAGCCTTCCACTGTGTGGCCTTTTTATAAGCCTTAGGTGCCATGCATTGGCCCCCTTCCCATGGAGCAGGTCGGTCGGGGTCACTTGCCTGTGCATGGAGCCTGGCCAGGGCTTGGGGTCCTTGGAGGACTGGCTGTCCAGCAGGATTTGAGTTCTAGTCGCTCATCCGAGGACATCCTAGGAGATGACCTGTGCTTAACATTGGGGGGACAGTAGGGTTTTTTTGTAAGGGGACAGGGTTCCAGACCCAGGGCAGCAAACACTCCGGTCTGGAGGTCAGAGAGCCTCAGGCCCAGCCCTGACTCACCCACTTCTCAGCCTCTGCCTTGGGGCTTTTTGGGTCCTCCGTAGGCCTGACTTTCTCAGAGCCAGCCCTGGTCTGCTTTGGCATACAGTGAGGCTGCAGACCCCTGCTTTCCAGCCTGTTGGATGTTTCCAGAGTGGATGAGGGTTTTGACGGGCTCCAGGGCCTTGGAGAAGAGTCTGGACACAGGGCAGGGGCCGTGGCCACAGTTCATGGTTTTGGGGCTGCACCGTCTTGAAAAGGATGGGGTGGTCCAGGCTGAAGAGTAGGAACCCCAGGCTCGGAGAGGGAGCAGCAGAGACCCCAGTGGGGTGGGTCGGCCTGCAGTCCCCTCCATACGTGGCTGAGTCCCCACGGAGTCCCCGCTGCAGGGCACAGTGTCGTTTCTGCGGCCCGTGCTGTGGCCGAGGGCTCAGTTCAGAGCCGAGCATCTGCCTTGCCTGACCGAGCCCTTACATCACTTCTGCCACAGATGGAAAATTCCACGTGGTCAAAGCCCAGATGCTGATCAAACATTTCCCATTCTCATCCAGAATTGGCCCCTGGACAGTGGTGGCTGGGCTACCACCAAATGCTGTTGGCCTAGTGCCCTCACGGACACCTGTCCTCTGTGAATCAGGCCACAGAGGTGGGGAGAAGTCATGCTGGCCATAGTGCTCTCCCTCCAGACAGCCAGGTCAAGGCAGCTGCTCTGTGAGCTGAGCACCCGGAAGCCCTGCCTTGTGGACCAGATGGGAACAGCTCTGCTGGTATGCAGGGTGAGCTAAGACCCTGGGTGCCCATGCTGACTGGCTTTCAGTGCCATCCCTCTGGTCTTGGAGCTGAGGGGCTGGGACCCTGGTACCAACCCTGCAGCCTGTCCCCTGACCCCAGGGGCTAACCACTGACAGCTCACAGCTCTGCCAGAGGGAAGCTGCCCCAGCCTCTAGGAGTTTGGGGTCTGTCCTGAGCATCTACTGTGTGGGGTCTGCACTGGGTCCTAGGGGCAGACTGAAAGGAGCTCTGAGAGTGGGTATCCTTCTCCCCACCCCTGCCCAGTTGATGAACTGGTAGGGGTCTTGTTAGCACCACCTTGCAGATATGCAGGCAGACCTCAGGGTAGAAGGTGGAGGTGGTGTCCCTGTGGTCGCAGGAAGGGCTTCCTGGAGCAGGGCCAGGATGGGAAGAGGAGTGATATCAGGTGTGGTCTCATACGGTCAGGGAAATGGACATGTCAGGCACCTGGTCTGCCTGTCATGGCCTCCAGGGCCTGAGTGACCCTACATCCTTGATCACCAACCCCCAGCCCCAGGACATGTTCCTATCCTCAGGGACCTGGTCCTGGGGTTACTTGGGTGCTGGTCCTATCCTTGCCCTTGACTGGGAGTTGTCCCACCCAGGCAGCTTTGGCCAGGCCTGTGTTCTTCAGCTGGCCTGTTGCCTCTGGCAGGTGCCCCAGTAGATGCCCAGGGGCTTGCAAGCCCCCTCCAGCACGTGTGTGTGTGTGTGTGTGTGTGTGTGTGTGTGTGTGTGTGTGTACATGCCTGCCTGCTCTTGTGTGTGGGAGTGGTTGTGAACATTTGTGCATGAGTGTGGATACACACTTGCACTGTGTGCATTCAAGGTGCTGGGTCCTCAGCCTTCCTCAGCCACTGAGCTTTAGAGCTGGGCCTGGAAGCAGCTTCGGGTCCCCACCCGCAGGGTAGCTGGCTCCCCACATAGGCTCTGCTCAGAG
This sequence comes from Chinchilla lanigera, assembly GCF_000276665.1. Lineage (NCBI taxonomy): Eukaryota > Metazoa > Chordata > Mammalia > Rodentia > Chinchillidae > Chinchilla > Chinchilla lanigera. The sequence continues at coordinate 12,746,013 of NW_004955460.1, forward strand.
CTTCACTCCTGATGGCTCAGTCATCCTCAGAGCAGACTTACTGGACAACAATAACGCTGTCTCCCAGACATCAACCCTGGCCACTGTTTAAAATGCAAACTGCCTGCTGCTCTTCCCCATGGTCCTTTTTTTTTTTTTTTGGCCTATAGTAAGGATTGAACCCAGGACCTTCACACTGAGCTACATCTCCAGCCCTTTTTATTTATTTTTAAAATTTCAACACATGGTCTCACTAAGTTGCCCAGACTGAGCTCAAACTTGAGATCCTCCTGTCTCAGCCTCCCAGACTGCTAGGATTACAGGCATGCATCTCCATGCTTGTCTTCCCTGATCTGGTCTGCATTTTCATGGTCCTTCTCACCTGCACAGTGCCAACGTGGCCTCACTGCCCCAGGGCAGGGCTACTATCTTGTGGATACTCTGCTTCTCTGCCTTGTTCCTGGCGCCTGGAGGCATTTCATAAACTCGGGCTGCCTCAACGCCCTAGCTGCTGGACATCAGCTATCTGCATGCAGTGGTGCCCTGTAGGAACAGACTTACCTCCCACCACGTCCCTGTCAGCCTGATGCTTACCTTGCTGTGTCTTGTTTTCCATCTGGCAAATGGAAGTGTGTATGGTGCTGGTGCCACCAAGGACATGATCTAGGCCTGAGGCCTCTGATGTGTGCACCGGCCAGCTGAGCACTGGCTGGACAGGTCAGGCTGGGTGACTGCGGGAGCCAGTGGCTGGGCACCTGTTTTCCTTCTGCCTGCCACGTGTCTGGGATCTAACCCTTATCTCCTCACCCCCCAGCCTCCTCACCCTGGGGCAGGGTTTCCCACAGGGGACACGTGTTCTAGGGCTTCTCCTAGAGTCGCGCCCCTCAGTGAGCAGGGCTGAGGGAGCAGGTGAGTGAGGGCCACCCCAGCCGAGGTCTGGAGGCCTGTAAGCCAGAGCAGAGGGACGGCCTGCCGGCGGGGTCTGGCTGGATCAGGGCCCAGAGGGGACCTGCCGCACAGTCCCCAGAGCCATGGGAAGCCCAGGGTGGCCTTCTGGATGGATGTGTGGAGTCAGGGACATGGGTCTTTGGAGCCTGGCTCTGAGAGAGTGTTCTGCTGCCCTCACAGGTCTGTTGTGTCACTCGCCTCTCACCTGTCAGGAAGGGATCCTGCTGGGGCCCGTGATCACCAGCTGGTGTGGTTGGCACCCCTGGTCTGTGCCCAGCTGCGTATGAGTGAGGGTAGCCTAGCGTTTACCAGCAGCCTTCTATGTGACGGGTTTGGTGCTGGATGGGGTGTGATGATCCCAGGGTATAAGGCCTGTGACTGGCTCTGGCCGTTCCCCCAGGGGCTCTTGCATCAGCTTGGTCTGTCTCAATCCCCTGTGCCATGCCTAGGTCAGTCTCCTGGGCTTTGGGGACCCCTCTGACCAGTGGCTTTGGCGCCAGCCTCTTTTCCCCACCCAGCCTGTGAGTTCAGGGCAGTGGGAGACAGCTCCAGACGGAAGACGCGGGCAGGTGCCCGCCTCAAGTGCCTTGCAGTCCCCAGAATGCTGCTAGCTGGACAGCCACAGGGCTCAGGGCAGTGGAGGGGTGAGGGCTATGGCCTGTGACAGCGGCTTCCTGGGTTCTTGAGTCTCTGTGGTTCTTCCCCAAAGTGGGGAGCAGCCCAGTGTCAGCCAGCCCCCACCCTGGCACAGGAAGCGTGAGTGCTTCCCACCACATGGCCAGTAGGGGTACATTTGGTTTTTTTGTTTTGTGTTGTTTTTTGGTGTAAAGGAGTAGACTTTATTTTTTCACATTCAAAGGTTTATTTACTTGACAAAAATATAACACGATATTATCATGGACAGAGAGAGAACCATGGTTAGTGAGGTCTAAAGCTTATATACTTTTGAAAAGGTATCAGATACTACTAACATCACAAAATGCAGAAATAGGGGCTGGGGATTTAGCTCAGCGGCACAGCGCCTGCCTGGCAAGTGCGAGGTCGTGAGTTTGATTCCCGGTACCAGGAAAAAAAAAAAAACCAAAATGCAGAAATAGAATCACAGTGTTTTCATCAATGAACCCAGAACTCTTAGGAGCCCCCCATTATCTTTTATTTTTCTCTTTGTTTATGTTTGCAAATCTCATATAAGAGAAAATATGTGATATTTAAGTTCCTGTGTTTGATTTATTTTACTTAACATTATGGTCTCAAGGTGCATTCATTTTCCTACAGATAACTCAAGTTTATCCTTTTTTTTAATAGTTAAGAGACTTTATTCTAATAACTATAATTATAGTGCTTGTCAAAATGAAAACTGAAAACAAGTACGCAAAGTGGTTGATTACTGGAAGCAGTAAGAGGTTCCACAACACCAAATAAACCAGTTCTGAGGTTCCCCCAAGATAGATTTAACAACTCCAGCTTCTTCAGTGTTTATCAAAATACAAAAGAAAAAAGTACAGGGCATCGTTCTCAATGGCAGATAAGACCCTTGCAGGCTGAGGGAGGAAGCTCCTTCATACACGGAGTCGGGTGCTCCAGGACTGGTCTGGAGTGGACCAGCTGATCCTGCTGGCACATGCTCCTGCCAGCGAGACCCAGATGTCACCCAACACATCTGAGCGGGCACTGGGAACATGGGCTGCCACTCCAGGTGCGTACTCATCAAGGGTGAGGGTGGCGCTGGGCCCCCTGTCCCTGCCATGGCCCTCCCAGCCAGCCCCAAGGTGACCGTGGGCACATGAGTACAAGCACAGCACTCCAGAATGCAGGTGACCCAAAGACAGGCGGGTCACAGGCCTCTGCTGTGACCAGGCAGTAGGTGGTGTTTTCTTGTCGCCATCTCTTGCCTCCCCAGAGGAACAGCTGATCTGATGGACCAGCATTTGGGCCAAACCGCAGAACCTTCACCAGGCGGAGCCTTCCTCCTGTGTGTTCAGGTGTTCTCCTTATCTTGTATTTCTGTTTTTAAAAATGCACTGAGTTCGGGTTAACGACCAATCACCAAATGGATCCTGACACCGATCTATAGCCCAGCGGCTCCTGGAGGCCAGGTTCTCACGTACCCAAGTCCCTTCTCAGTTCTGACAGGTGATTCTTTTTTTACGATAAAAAAAGCTGAGTAGTATTGCCTCGGAATACCAGAAACTGCCTCGGTGAAACCAGACTGGATGAAATCGAAACGTGGCTGCCAGCGCATCTGCACGTACACAGCACAATGCGTGCACACTGTGAGCCGCCCATGGAGACAGCTTCCGGCACTCAGGACCACAGAGTCTCACGTTTGCCACAGGAGGGAAAAGCAGAGGCAGAAAGGAGGAAGTGAGGGAGAGGGGGCTTCGGTTTACTTCTGGACAGCGAGTCCAGCTCTTCATGGAGCCTGCTGGTGGCCGGACTATACCAGTTCCTGTGGTGTAGAGTGCAGCCCCAGCTTGTCTGTGATTTCAGCAGCATTCATCGTGTTGGGGAGGCCCTCCTTGGTAAGCAGGTGGATGACGTCCTGGAGCTTGTCCTCAGCAGTAGCCTCATGAGCTCCGCCTGAGACTCATTCACACGCTGTCTGTCATTACTGCCGACCACAAAGACCAAGCCTTGGGTATTCTGGAAGTAATGGTGCCACAGTGACCGGATCTTGTCCTGGCCACCCACATCCCACACAGTGAAGCTGGGGTTCTTGCATTCAGCAGTCTCCACCTTGTAACCTATGCTGGGAATGGCGGTCACAGTTTCACCAAGCTATTATGAATTGTATGTATGACTGCATACACGGGTATGCATGTATTACTCTAATACAATGTCCTTAACTCTTTCGGGAAGATAACTGGAAAGGTAACAGCTAGGTCAAACCAATTTTCAAGGTGTTTTGTTTTGTTTTTGAGACAGTGTTTCACCATGTAATTCAGGCTGGCCTCAAACTTTTGGCAATCCTTCTGCCTCAGCCTCCTGAATGCCGAGATTACAAGTTTGTGCCACCATGCCCAGCCCTAGTTCTAGTTTTTGAGGAATCTCCACACTGATTCCATCATGGTTGTACTAGTTTACACTCCCACCAACAATATAGAAGTTTCCTTTTCGCTCACATCTTCACCAGCATTTGTTATTACTATATTTCTTGATGATAGCCATTCTTTCTGGGGTGAGATGGAATCTCAGTGTTGTTTTAATGTGCATTTCTCTAACAGCCAGCTACTGAATATTTTTTCATGTATGTATTGACCATTTCTACCTGTTCTTCTGAAAAGCATCTATTTTTTTCTGTCGCCAGTAGGACTGCATTTGAACAAGGGGTTTCTGGGCCTGGTCCTTGTTTCGTTGTTTCTGTGAAGCTCCTTTACTGGTGAAAGCACATAGCCAGGCAAACGGAAGTGTGGCACTTGGGGAGGGAAGGGCCGGTGCCTGCTCCAGCAACAGACAGCTCTGGGGCTGGTCCCTGTCACCCTCATTCCCCATGGCGGGTGCTAGGACACAGCACTCTGCATCAAGTAAACTCTTTCCTGTGGGGGATGCCCCGCCCTGGGACAGGAGGATTCTGCTGTTCCCCGGGCCAGCCTGGTAGAGCTGTGATGAGGGGGGTAACGTAGGCAGCTGGTATGGCTGGTACCCTGTGGTGTAGGGGGGCAGCCTCCATCTCATCCCGCCTAGTGCAGCTCCCCCATGCAGTGCCCACCACCTGACCCCCAGACCACTGTGAACTTCGTGATGCCTCTGCGGTGCTCACGCACAAGGACTTCTGTTGTCAGCTAAGTGCTGCTCAGCCCCCAGCAAGCCCCTGTTTTCCTAACAGCCCCTAAAAGCCCAGCACTGTTAGGGAGCAAAGTCAAAATGGCAAAACGCTCCACTGTGTCAGTGAGGACACAGGGAGGCTGGGTGGGGGCAGCAGTTCCACTCTTCTCATCCCACACAAGACAGGGAGGGGCCTTACAGGCCTGGAGGGACCCTGTCCCGCTGTCTGGTGATAGCAGCCGGCGATGCCAACAGCCCCTCCCCGGTCCTGCTCTCTGCCTGCCCCCAGGACCGCCAGGACTTCCCTAGGCTTTGGGCCCATGTCTTCATCCCTTTTATAAGCGAGAAAACAGGCGCCTCTTCGACCACAACCCCTGTAGCCCACAAGTCCCTCTGTAGCTGCATTTTCTTAACTGCACCTCACCTGGAGCCTCTTCTTAGGGCCTAGTTTGGCAACTGCCCTAGACCCTGAAGCCCAGTACCTGAGTGGTCCTCGCCGGGGAATGGGGGCGATGCCCAGGAGAGGCCCTCCATGGCCATGCCTGCCCTGCCTCTCCCTCATGGGGGGGGAGGGGGTCAAGCGCTGAAGTCCAGGGTTCCTGGGTGTCCTCTGAAGCATCAGTCACTTAGGTGTTGGGCATCTCTCCCTCTTGCCTGCAAGCTGGGGACAGGGCCACCTCCCAGGACTGGGGAGGATAGAATAGGTACTGGCCACGTTCTCCAGCAGCCTCCCCCACCCCTAGGCGCTGCTGCTGTTGGGGGCCGCCGCCCTGGCCTGTCTCGCCCTGGACCTCCTCTTCCTGCTCTTCTATTCCTTCTGGCTGTGCTGCCGTCGGCGCAAGACCGACGAGCACCTCGATGCCGACTGCTGCTGCACGGCCTGGTGTGTCATCATCGCCACGCTAGTTTGCAGGTGAGGCGGAGGGGGCAGGGTAGGGGACGTGGAGGGTGGGGGTGATGGGAGGGGCCACCGGGGTGGGTGGGGCCAAGAATGGTGGGGTTTCCCCACCCCCGACCGCCGCACTCACAGTCCGGTCTTCTCCAGCGCGGGCATCGCAGTGGGCTTCTACGGCAATGGGGAGACCAGCGACGGCGTCCATCGGGCTACCTACTCGCTCCGTCATGCCAACCGCACAGTGGCTGGGGTGCAGGACCGCGTGAGTGGCCGTGAGATGGGGTGGGCTGTGCTGGCGGATAGGATTGCGTGTGGACAGTGGCGTGCTTAGTAGGGCCTCAGTTCCATCCTGTCCTGGCGGCAGGTGTGGGACACAGGAATGGCCCTGAACCGCACAGCAGAGCCCAGCCTGCAGAGCCTGGAGCGGCAGCTGGCTGGGAAGCCAGAGCCCCTGCGGGCTGTCCAGCGGCTGCAGGGCCTTCTGGAGACCCTGCTGGGCTACACCGAGGCCATCCCCTTCTGGAGGAACCCGGGCGTGTCCCTGGAGATGCTGGCTGAGCAGGTGGACCTCTACGACTGGTACAGGTGCGGTCCAGTGCTCTTTCCTAGTTATGGCCTTGGGCCCTCCCTGACCTAAGTGCCTAGTACCTGAGGCCTTGTAGGTGGGGGCAGGGCAGCTGGAGGTCACCAGTAATGGCAAGAACCTGCCAATGGACATTTTTTCCAAGAACCCATACCTGTCCCTGAGTCTGCAGCTGCCTGCGGCTCTCTCTCCTGCGGGCCAGGCTGTTTGCCCTGCTCTGACTAGCCCTCCTGCCCCTCTCTCTGGGCCCCATCGCTATTTGTGCCTGGCCCACACCCACATGTGCCCACAGGTGGCTGGGCTACCTGGGCCTGCTGCTGCTCGATGTCATCATCTGCCTCCTGGTGCTGGTGGGCCTCATCCGCAGTTCCAAGGGCATCCTAGTTGGGTGAGTCTGGGCAGGAGGAGTGGATTTGTGGGAGGGATAGGGGTCTGTCACCCTTGGGGTCTGTGGCAGGACCCAGAGGCCCTTGCCCATGGTCTGCCCAAGGTGAGTTTCTGTGCAGAGCCTGTGCTTGGATGCCTGCACCGTGTGCCCAGTATTGTGAGCTGCTTCCCCCAGCCCAGTCTGGGTTGCCTTGGGAAAGTCTGCAAATGGGAGACCTGGAGCCACCTGCCCAGCTCCCCAAATACTGGGGAGACCAGGAGACAAGGCTAGAACTCCTTGTAACCTCTGTCCCTGGATGTGGAGGCAGTCTAGTTGGCTTTGTTACTCACCAGGCCAGCTGGCTTGGGCAGGTACTGCATTAGCTCCCAGTCTCTGTCCCCTTGTCTCAAAAATGGAAAGAGTGACAGCGTGTCCTTAGGGTCGCTTAGAGGTAGTGTCACTGTCCCTGCCTGACTAATTGCATAGTTATGTCCCAGCTCCTATATGCGCCTTGTGCAGGAAGGGTCCAGAGGACTCTGCAGCTCCTGCCCAGTGGCACTCCCAGGCCTTGGAGGGACGAATAAGTAAAACAAGGGTCACAGGTGATAAAAACGGGAGAGAAACGAAGCCTGGTCAGGTAGCAGGGCAGAGTGCACGCTGCACCCAGAGTTCACTAGGGGGTGGTGCTGGAGCAGAGGCCCAGGGGAGCAAGAGTGCTTGGAGAGCACACAGGCCAAGAGGTTTGCCTAACCTGCACAAAGTCTGGGAGTCCATTCCTAGTACTGCAAAGAAAAAGGAGAGAGAAATCAGAGACTGTTGTCTGCTCAAGAAAGGGCTCAGAGACAGGCTTAGGGTCAGGAAGGCAAAGCCCAAGGAGCCTCCTGTCCTCTAGTCAAGCTGGGTGTGGAACCTGTCTAGGCCCTGGGCCTTGGGTGGGCCTGGTCTCAGCCAGAGGTCAGATGCCCAGATATACCTGGGTTTTGCCCTCTGGCTATAGCCCAGATAGTGGCATGCCCTAGCCCGCAGACTGGGGGCTGCTGATCGGCTTTCTTTGTCCCAAGGGTCTGCTTGCTGGGGGTCTTGGCCCTGGTCATCAGCTGGGGTGCGCTGGGTCTGGAGCTAGCTGTGTCTGTGGTGAGTAGCGGGCAACCAGGAGTCCCCGTCTGCTGAGCCTGGGTGGGAGGTAAAGTCCATAGCCAATAGTCCATCCCCTCACACCTTGTCCCAGGTCACTGGGTCCTTGTCATGGGCACACAGCATCCATATCCTCCTGAGTCATGCTCTACCTTCTTGAGCCAAAAGTGGACCCTGGGGTCAGGTTCTGCCCACAGAGGGCCCAGGGTACCACCTCCCCGGAGGCCCAGCTTAGTGACCCCCTTCCTTGTCTGCACCCACTCAGGGTTCCAGCGACTTCTGTGTGGACCCTGACACCTATGTGACCAAGATGGTGGAGGAGCATTCGGTGCTGAATGGGGGTGAGTTTGTGGCCATGTCCGAGTTGGCCCCCCTGGCTGGGCTGAACTGGGAGAGCCAGATGAACAGGGCTTGGAGAGGGAGTGTCCCTGCTTTCATGGCCCTTGATCTTGGAGAAGCAGGTCCTAGGCCAGGAAACTAGTGAGCCAACAGGACCACCTTGACCACCTTCCCAGGAGTGGGAGGCCGCTGATGTTTGGGGTAGGCAAGCAGCCCAGTGCTGCTTCAGAGTGGGTGGTCTGGGAGTGGAAGGCCTCCAACAGGTAGCACTGGAGTTGAGCCAGATGAGGCTGCAGTGGCCCAGAGGCAGAAGCAGTAGATATATTTGTAAGGCAGAAACCCTGGACTATCTGGGAGAGGAGAGGGTAGAGAAGCCAGCAGGGCCAGGCCACAGGTAGGAGTTTGGGCTTTATTCTGGAAGGGCAGGAGAGAGACATGAGCCATAATGGAATAGGCTTTTAAAAGATTCTTCAGGCTCCTGGGGTGACAAGGATCCCAGAGCGTGGCTGTTGGACTCCTGCAGACAGAAGTGGCTTGAACAAGCAGGGTGAGGTGTAGACGGGGGAGTGCTTTGGGTCTGGGCTGGTGGGGCTTCCCGATGAGCTGCATAGCTTCTGTATCTGGTCCTACAGGCCCTGAGTTCCTGGAGGCTCACTGGGAGCACAGGTCCCAGGGCTGAGTGCAGGTACTGTTAGTGCACCAGGGGCCCCATCCAAGTAGAAGGTCTGGGGCCTGCCAGGATCTCTCCGGAGGCCACAGCTCACTCACACACACACATTCACACGTGTGTGTACAGGCACATATATACGTGTGTGTGCACCATGTGCAAATATGTACATAGACATAACACACACGTCTACACTGTGGACACATGCAGGCACATACTGGAAGACACATGCATGCACACAGACACCATATACAGACACCCAGGGCTGCCCCTTCAGCCCACCCTGCCCTCTCTCCGCAGACATTCTGCAGTACTACCTGGCCTGCTCGCCCTATGCTGCCAACCCCTTCCAGCAGGTGAGAGCCAGCCCTGCCCCGGGAGGCGGGGCCAGGTGCAGGGGTGGGGAGTGTCCAGGGCGCAGTGTGTAGAGGCTGAGCAGGCCCTGTTCTGGCCCTTGTAGCCCACACATTCACAGCCCACAGGCACCGCAAAGGCTGAGCAGAGGCAGCAAGGTGAACGCTGTGTTGGCATCACTTGCTGCCCTGGGGCTGCCACATTAGTGCCCTGGCACAAGCCTTCTGTTGTGACCTGCTTAATGCCGCCACAGCCCTGGACTCTTTTCACTCCATGGGCTGTCCTGGGCCACCCGTAGGGGGCATGGACCAGGCTGCCCATTGGGCAAGTGTGGGAGAAACGTTGGGGACACCTCTGTGGAATGCTGTCCGTTGAGTATCCTGGTGGTGGGACTTTAAGGGGTCCGCAGCACTGCTGCTCAAACCCTTTACCTGCTAGTGGTCATTGTACTGAATGGGATGGCTCCAGGTCCTGGAGCACTCTCTGCCTCGAGGATGCCTTGCTGTGTTCTCTAGTGTGGGCACAGGGTTCCCATCACCACCTTGGGCTGTGTTGTCCCTGGGTGTGTAGGCAGCTGGAGAGCAGGGTACGTCCTGGAGCCTGCAGGGCAGAGCTGGCTGGACCAGCCACCTGGGAATTTTCAGGCTGCCTGGGGCGGAGTGGGGGGAGGATGGACTGTCTAGCCACTGGAACTTACGCCTCTCTGTGGAGCAGAAGCTGTCAGGCAGCCACAAGGCACTGGTGGAGATGCAGGACACTGTGGCGGAGCTTCTGAGGAACGTCCCACGGGAGCACCCAGCCACCAAGGTGAGGGGCTGCAGGGCCCAAGGAGGCCCCTGGTGGGAGTCTGGGAGTCCTGTTTCCTACCCCTTTTCAAACAGTCTTTTTTATCCTCTCCTCCCTCCACTTTTGTTCCTTTACCCTGGGGATTTTTGAGATTTAAAAAAAATAATTATATTCTCTAAAAGTAATATAAATGCTTTCTGTTAAAAGAAATGGGGGACTAGGGACACAGCTCAGTGGTAGAGTGCTTGCCCAGCATGTTTAAGGCCGCACCCCAGCATCATCGGGGGGTGCTGGACATTTATACCTCATAGTCCTAGAAGCTAGGCAGGAAGCTCAAGGTGTGGCTGGGCTGACCCTGCCTGAGGCTGCCCTCCTTGGCTTGTTGGTCCTATCTTCTCTCTGTGTCCTCACAGGGTCGTGCCTCTTTGTGTGTCTACATCCTAATTGCCATTGTGTGACACCAGGCATATTGGGCTAGAGCCTAACCTGGTGACCTCAGCAACAATGTCTTGTCTCTAAGCACAGTGATCTGAGGTTCTGGGTGGGACCTCCGCACAGGAGTTTTAAGAAATAAAATGCAGACCATAACAATAGGTTCTGTTTTCTCAGGATCCCAGAGGGTCCTTAGAAAAGGTCCGACAGCTGCAATCCTAGCATCCTGGGAGGCTGAAGCAGAACAATCAACAAATTCAAGCCCAGCCTGGGCAACTTAATGGCTTGGCAAGACCCCCGTCTCAAAATAAAAAACACCTGGAGCATGTAGTTCAGTGGGAAGGCCCTGGGTTCAATCCCTGGTACCACAAAAAGCAAAAAGAAAAAGGAAACAAAACATGTAACAGGAGGCAGTGCAGGGTCAAGTCAGTGATCTAGAGGAGTCACAGTCCACCTTCAGGTGTTTCTGCATGGTCGTGTCCCACATGTGGGACAGGGCTGGAGGTGTCTGTGTATGTATGCAACACATAGAACACATGACCCTGTCATACATGTGTAACGGGTCAGGCTGTCCCTGTAGGTTTTTGTGTACTGTTTTATCACTTAAGGTAGTGTGAGGACTTTCCCTTGCCTTCCACTATTCCTTAACTAGGACTTTACCTTTTGGTTCTAGGGATTGAACCCAGAGCCTTGGCACTGAGCTGTATCCACAGTCCTTTTTTGGTTTTTGTTTTGAGACAGGATCTTGCTAAGTTGCCCACACTGGCCTTGAACATGCAGTCTTCCAGCCTCAGCTTCCCAAGTAGCTGGGATTATAGGCATGTGCCACCAGGCCTGGCTACTCAAAGTTGGATTTTTCACATCATGGCCCCGCCTCAGTAACTGACATGCTGTGGCTGTCTGTTCTCCCTTGATAAGGGAGATCTGTCTTCACTTAGTGATGACCACAGTAGAGGCATCCACATGTCCCCTGTCCCTGCAAGTCCGGGGCAGACTCCCAGGTCACCCTTCCTAAAGGCCAGGGTCCTCAGGGCCTGTGCCAAAGTGGAGTGGTCAAAAGTGGTTTTTAGGGCAGGTTGTGAGGTGGAGGGACACTTGGGTTTCTTGGGGGGTGCCCGTGGCTGACCAGGTCTCCCCATAGTGCCGTGCTGACCTTGAGTTTCACTTGCTCGCAGGACCCCCTGCTCCGTGTCCAGGAGGTGCTGAATGGCACGGAAGTGAATCTGCAGCATCTCACTGCGCTGGTAGACTGCCGCAGCCTGCACCTGGTGAGGGCTACAGCGGGCACAGGGTGCTGAGGAGGAGGTCAGGAGTCAGAGCAGCCTTGTGGGGTCGGAGGGGAGCTGCGGGGCAGGGCAGAGGTCAGGGGATCTGGGGGCCAGGGGCAGAGGGGAGCTGTGGAGAGAGCAAGGGTGGCCATCGAGAGAAAGAGGCTCACTCGCTGATGGGGGCCTCAGCCCAGCCTGGCATCAGGGTGTCCAGGCTGAACCTTACCTGGCCTGTCCGTCTCAGACATCTATCCTCTACTCTCTGTCCCTGCCCCTGTCGTGTGTCTCGTCTCTGCTGGCTCAGGACTACGTGCAAGCACTGACAGGCTTCTGCTATGACGGCATCGAGGGCCTCATCTACCTGGCCCTGTTCTCCTTCGTCACAGCCCTCATGTTCAGTTCCATCGTCTGCAGCGTCCCACACACCTGGCAGCAGAAGAGGTGAGGGCGAGCAAGGTCCTGAAATGTGGCCCAGTTGTCTTGGGGGTGGGCTCTTGTAGATGTCCAGCTTGTGGTCTCCAGAGGTGTGGGTCTCCGGCTCCAGCTGAGTACTCCCATTTCACAGAAGAAAACCTGAGCCCAGTGGAGCTCAGCCAAGGAGGGGGACCAGGGTCTCCTGTACCCTTGGCTTGGCCCTGCCCCTCCATCCTGAGGTGTGGGTTTATAGATCACCGTTCCTAAAGGCCAGGCCCTCACGGTGCAGGGTTGCAGAACTGCGTGGACCACAGCTATGTGATCTCCTGATGGGGGTAGATCAGATGGCTGTGACCTCTGCTTGGTGACTAGGATGCATTGGATCCAGCTCCCATGGAGCCACTCTGCTTTATCTTTGAAGTGGGGTTTCCTGCAGCCCCTGCCTTAGGCTCCTCATTTAGTCCTGGGTTGGTGGGGTGGGAGGTGTTGAGCTCCTTCCCTCATGGAAGCCCCGTGGTCCATCTCCTAGACCTTCCTTTCCTCCCATTTGGGTTGTGGCTGCTTCTTGGTGCCCAGCTTGGATGGCAGGTAGCTCAGCTCTGATTTATACCCTTTGCCTGGATTTCTGTTATTTTCCCTTGTAATGATGTTGCTGATGGTGATAAAGGTAGTAATGGGGGTGGTAGTGGTGATATTGGTGGCGATGGTGTTGATGTGATCATGGTGATGGTGATTTTAGTGGTGAATGTGGTGACAGTGGCGCTGGTGACAGTGATGGTGAGGATAATGACAGTGATGGTGGCAATGGTGGTGGTGGTGACAGTGATGGTAGTGGTAGTGATGGTGGTGATGGCGCTGGTGCTGGTGATGATGGTGGTGGTGCTGTGTTAATTATAATAATAATTACATGCTATAGCAGTGATAATTTTGTTGATGGTGTTGTTGATGGTGGTGATGGTGGTAATGACAGTGATACTGGTGACGGTAATGATGGTGATGGTGGTGGTGATGGTGGTGATGATAGTAGTGGTGACAGTGATACTGGTGATGGTAATGATAGTGATGGTGGTGGTGATGATGGTGGTGATGGTAGTGATGGCAGTTATACTGGTGATGGCAATGATGGTGATGGTGGTGGTGATGATAGTGATGACAGTGGTACTGGTGATGGTAATCATGATGGTGGTGATGGTGGTGATGACAGTGATACTGGTGATGGTAATGATGGTGATGATGGTGATGGTAGTGATGACAGTGATACTGGTGATGGTAATGATGGTGATGATGGTGGTGATGATGGTGGTGATGGTAGTGATGGCAGTGATACTGGTGATGGTAATGATGTCGATGATGGCGGTGGTGGTGGTGGTGATGGTG